>NC_058405.1:6744167-6934004 GCF_002201575.2 Neomonachus schauinslandi
GAATCTCAGGAGGACAGCCATGGTGGATGCATTCATCTTGGCCAGGAGATCACCTGCTGTGGGAAGGACTCTCAGCGGAGCCCCAAGTGTGCCCTGGAGAGTTCAGCAGGGACCCTCCCATTACTTTTGGAGGAATTGAACAGCAGGTTATAAGGGGGCAGGTCAATGAGGTCATCAGTGCCCAGACCCCCTCTCTCTGGGGTCCTGTGGCAGCCACAGTCCTGCTGGAGCGTGGGGGGTGGGGGCCTCAGCCTGAAAAATAGGAAAGTTTCCTGCTTGTCCACTGGATTGGCAAACCCTGTGAAGGTAATTGTAAACAGATACTGATGTTTTGATTCTTAGGGAGTACAAGGAAATGTAATTAACAAAATGAGATGTTTCTTGGGAATGAAAGTGACTAGAAGACTCTTTATTACCTGGAACTGAGCCCCTCCATTGTGGCATCTCTTTGTATTCATTCAGCAGCAGGGGTTTGACCCCCAAAGTGGGGTAGGGGCTGAGGAGGCTGTGCCGGGCGGTGAGTAATTGATTTCCGATCACATCTTTGCTCATCGTCCAGGTTCAATAAATATTAAGAAAATGGTTAATGTAATATTGAGTAGTTAAGACAATGTTTAAGGACTTTATCAGATGATAATTTTGGAAATATCACTTTAAATATCCATTTATTTTAACGAATACCTTCTAGCTTTACTGTAAAAAGAATGCTTTGAAAATAATGAAAAGTAAATAAAAATAATGCAGTCCCAACCACTTCACTGACTACACACGCTCTGTAGCTTTGCGGGGAGGAGGGCAGGAAATAGAGACGTTCAAGGCCAGCGTGCCTCCACGAGGTATAGCAAATCCTATTATCCAGGTAGTTTCCCTGGCTGGGAACAGAACAGGGCTCCTCTTATCTTGTCTGCTCCAGCTGCAATCTTTTATTTATCCTGCACATCTCTTTCATTCGCACAAATTTTGGTTCCTGTTTTCACATTTGCCACGCTGGGTCGTTTTTGTCCTATGACAAAGTTACTATGATGTTAGTCGTAAATATTTAATGTTCTTAGAATTGTGTTTTACCCTGTACTCTTTCTACCCTTATTAATAGTTTTAGTTATTATTGATGGTATTTCACTAAGCTCTCAAAAATGTTTTCCTCCGCTCTAGAGAAGTATGTTCCTTTGAAATTTGATTGCCTGCAAAGCTTGACATGAGGTTTATTTTTCTTGTGAAATAAGCCATTTAATCTGGAATGCATACATATCCAGCTGAAACTTGGAGGAAAGAAGTCATCTCTGGTTTCGGTTTTACTATCACATGTTTCCATACTAATGCTGGTAGGTTAGTTGTAAGATTCGAGTATTCACCATTTATTATTAGTGATACTTCGCACACACTTAGAGTTCACAAGAGAAAGTCAGAAAAGTCGTCTCGTGGATTTACCTTACTTATAGCAGGAGGTGGCCTGGTAGGTATTAGCAGCCCAGCATCAGAGCTGGAAAGAGAGATACGTGTTTGTTAAGGGATTTGGCCCAAATCATTCAGTCTCTGACCACATCAGCCCTAAAATATTACACTTAAAAATACTCAAAAGGGACATGGCGCAGGGAGAGGTCATTTAGATCAGCCTCCCAAGGGATGCAGGACACTCCCTCACCCCATTAGCACCAAATGGTTAGGGGGCCCCCTTTGTTTCCCTCCTTTTGGCCCCAGGGCTGTGATTGTTGAAGAAATATCATCATCCAGCATCTAGTTCACGGCTTTTCCTACCACACCACATAGTGTCTCCTATTTGTGTTCGTTTCCTTGGTTTTGGTTTTTGTTTTTTAAACATAGCCCAGGTCACAATATAACCGTTTGGAATTTTTTTTTATAACTTTAAAGCTCCCAGGCAATGTATAACAACATGGTTAGTGGGAGAATCTTGCTCACAAAATCCAAAAGCTTAATAACTGAGAAAATCAGGCACACGGAACAGAATATCATGCATGGCTGTAAGTTGGAGAGGAATAGAACAGCAGTTAGATATGTATATATGCTGAGTTGATCAGAAATATGAAGACAGTGAGGCTAGAGTCCTTGAAAGAATTAAAAGGAAAGGTAAAAAATACTTTGTAAGTTAGAAGTATCAAGTTCAGGGGTGCCTGGGGTGGCTAAGGTCATGATCCTGGGATCCTGGGATTCAGGGATCCAGCCCCAGGTTGGGCTCCCTGCTCAGTGGGGAGCCTGCTTCTCCCTCTGCCTGCCCCCTCCAGGTCGTTCTTTCTCTCATTCTCTCTTGCTCTCTCAAATAAATAAATAAAATCTTAAAAAAAAAAATAGAAATATCAAATTCAGTTACAAACTTACCAGGCCATGGATAAGCAGTTAAGTGTTAGTATAGAAGCTTCCAGGCATGATTGTTCTGTGTGGCTTACATCCATCAAGTCAGATGTTTGGCCAAGACCTTTGCCTCATCACAAACGTGGCCCAGCCCGTTGGCTGAGGTCAGAGAGACCCCTGTCTTGTAATGGGAAAGTCTGAGGCTGATGATTATAGATCAAGGGACAGGTCAAAGGCTGTATTAATTAAACCACTAATTGGATATTGAAAGAATTGTTCTTCTCTTCAAAACTTGTATCACTTTCAGGTTCCTTTAGTGATTATGGACGTTTCATGAAGCAGCATCTTAATCCATGATTAGGTAGCAAGAGTTTGGGCACAGGGCTATGGGATTGGATAATAGATACTCTAAGTTTGCTTCAGTCATGAAATTCTATGAGTTTGGAAGGAACTTTGTCTTAAATAGAATTGTTGAAATCCTATTTAAAGCACTTTTTTTTTTTTTGCTTTCTCAAATAAAAGGATGACGTGCTATTCTTTAAAATTTGTAATATCATTATTGTGAAAGCAAAAGATATAGGAATTTATCATTACCTTCTTTTCCTCTTGTTTCCAAGATGCATAATCTTGAATTTAGGCTTATGCTCACTTTCTCTCTATATATACTATCTTTATTGTTTTATTTTCTATGAAGAAAACAACCCAATTAATCTATAATAGGTCTGCTTTTTAATCCTAAAAACCTGTGGATTATTGGAAAAGGAGCACTTTTAATTTTACAGAGGATAATAATAAATAATAAATGTTTGATAATTCTAAAATCTCAGATAATATATTGCTAACAGTACTAAGGAAAAGGATGAAGGTAGGAAAAAAAAAAAAAACAACTTTGCATGCTTTTACCAAAACAATTGTAGGAAATGCTCGTCCTGCTACAATTATTCATCTGTCATGAAGAGTTCTCTCAGAGACATAATGGCCACAACCATTTCATTTTCTAACTTATTAAGCAGTCTGAGGGTGAATTGAGAGTTTCAGTTCCAGGTTATGGTTATAATTACTAACTGCAAAAATCCCTGTTGCCTTTCATTAAGTAGTTATAATATTTAATTGAGACTACAGGGTGTCTACACACAGCATAGTACCATGCATAATAATCCGTACACATAAAGGAACACTGAGGGTACTTTTAACAATGAAACATTATCAAAAAATTACATTTTTAATTTAAGTTTTGACTTTAATCTTCTCAGTGATTAAATACACATCTCGCATTTTTCTGCAAATGAAGACATTAAGCTAAATAAATGAACCACAAAGTGGGAAAGGCGAAAAGAGAACTTTGCACTCTAACATAAATGGATAAATCGAGTATGCATTAGCAAATTTCTTCTAATAGCTGGATGAGGAAGGAGGGCAGTCAAATACTGCCGGCTCAGCTGGTCAGCATCCTCTCCTTGGTGAGCTCCAGCCATGGGAGGATCATGGGATGAGATATCCGGGTGGCCTTTGTCCCAGCCTTTTGCTCCCACAACTTTGCTTCTGGCAGAATACTTACCTCTTTGACCACTGGGAAGCTACTAAAAAGAGAGGAACTTGGAAGGACCTGGAACTTTCTATGTGAATGTCTTTGAAAGTTGCCACCTTCCAGGTTAGCTTTTTTTTTTTTTTAATTTAAATTTTTTTTAAAAGATTTTATTTATTTGAGAGAGAGAGCATGAGAGAGAGAGCATGAGAGGGGGGAGGGTCAGAGGGAGAAGCAGACCCCCCGCCGAGCAGGGAGCCCGATGCGGGACTCGATCCCGGGACTCCAGGATCATGACCTGAGCCGAAGGCAGTCGCTCAACCAACTGAGCCACCCAGGCGCCCTCCCGGTTAGCTTTTAAGAGAAGTTTAAGGTATCAGGAACGCACAAATAAAGGAAAGCTTGCACATGGAAACCTCACTTGCCAACAGTTCCCTCACGGGACATAGAAACCTGGAATTCTAGAAAAAAAATGGCATTATGTTGTTAGGAATTAATCATATGACTCCTATAAATGTTGGTGTGCATCGAGGAAGGAAGCTGCCGGAAACTCCTGAAATTATTGAAACAGAAATAAAATGATCCCCCATGGAATCTTAGGCAAGTGAAACTACTGTTAGAATTTCAAATTTTTCTTCCACTTCATATTTGCAAAGTGCTTTATAATAACTTCTTATATTATCCATCCCCAGCCTACCTGAGAGATAAGAAGGCGCACATTTTTACTGTTTCAGTCATTTATCGTTATGAACAGCATTTTTCCCACAGGGATGGGAAGATTATACTTTGCCACCCCTGTCAGGTACCAGTTGTCAGCCAAAAAGAGAGCCTCATGAAAGCCACTTTAGTCAACATATTTGGTCTTGAGAAAAAACCCAGATATTTGAGATGTAAATCCAGATACTTATCAAAGGGTCAAGAATCGTAATTGTGGGAACTTAGTTTGGGAAGCAAGAAAAAGGCATATAACTGAAGTTTCAAGGTTTACACACCTCAGTGGAAGCTTTGCAGGTACAAATCTGCAAAGTTTAGATTATTTGCAGATACTCCTAGCTAACATTTGAATGACTTATTACTATATGCCAGGGACTGTGTGTGACATGGGGTGTGAAGAAGAACTGTAGGGATCGATCCGTGTCTGTGGGTGTTATATGCAAACAATGAATCACGGAACACTACATCAAAAACTAATGATGTAATGTATGGGGATTTAACATAACATAATTAAAAAAAGATATAAAATGCAACCTTTATTTTGGAACAGTAATTCTGATGCAGAATAATCCTAGGAATATATTTAGCAGCCAGAAGAAACCAATATAAATAGCACGCTGCTGCCATTCTGTTTGAGTATAAATAATATAAATGATCACAGTGGCGATGTGTTATTATGCAGCTCTCTAATTTTCAGACTTACTATATCTGTTTTTTCCTCTATACTCTTCCTGTGAATTATTCAGGGAAGATATTACTTTCACTTTACAAATGGGGTGATTGAGAACTCAACAAATTATGTAATTTATCTCAGGACACAGTGCTGATTAGTGGTAGAGCTGCAAACCTCATGATTACTTGGGATATTCCTTCTGAGATCCTCTGGGGAAGTTTCAGGATTTACACCCCTCACTGGGAGCCGTCAGTGCAGATGTAACTCTCAGGATTGATTTGGGAGATTTGATCCTGTTAGAGATCTCATATTAAGAGGTTCTAATAAAGAATATAATTTTATGGTATTTGCAGAGAACCCCTACATCCTCGGGGCTCCCAGAGTCACGCAGGGTATGAGGACACCAAAGCAAAGGAGGGTGCTGCCCTCCTCCTCCTCTCTGCCACCATTCCTTAGGGACAACCTAATTACTCATTAAGTGTGGAATCATTGTGGTGGGGGCAGGCCAGCTGGGTTTTCTTCAGTCTAATTAAAAGAATGAAGCGATTATCACAGTTCCATTTTGAAGGCACTTTTCAATTTATGTGGCTGACTATTTATTGAGCAGCTACTATGTGCTGGTAACTGTTTAAATAAGGTTGTATACTTAAACATCTAAACCAGATCTTTCCCAACTTCTTTGCATCATGATACAGGTAGAAGGTGGCAATGCTGGCCCAGCACATACAGATGAGTGTGTGGATGGAGGTGGCTGGTGGAGGATGAGGGATCAGTATGTCCGCTCACCTGCAGCCAGCCATGTGCCCCGCCTTCGCCCTTGATGCTTTGAAGTGTGTGCTTCGAACCAGCAGCAGCCCTGGGAGACTGTCAGCAACACACAGTCTTGGGCCCACCACAGACCCGATTGATCAAAATCTGTATCTTCACAAAAATCCTGCATGATCCTTACGCACACTGAAGTATGAGAAACGCTGCTCTCATCAGTGGTCTTCACATTGTGCTCCCGAAGCAAAGGCTTTAGTGAATTATCAGGAGATTCCAATGTGCACCCAAGTTTGAGAAGCAGTGAAGAGATTAAAAAAAAAAAAAAATACTAATGCCTGGATCCCATCCTCAGAGATTCTGTTTTGGTTGGTTTGGGCTGTTTTTAAATCACCCCAGGGCTGTCTTATGAGTGACAAAGTGTGGGAACAAAGACTCAAAGCAAAGCTGTGGGCTGGATGTTACTCCCATTTTATCTGTGTAGAAACACAGACAGAGACACTAATAGGGCTAAGGAAACTCCATTTGTGAATGGTTGAGCTGGACTCACTTCAGACCCCAAACTAGCTTACTCTATCTAAAAAAGTGGTCCATTATGTTACACAGCTTCCTGAGGATCTTAATAAAATTTGTATTAATTAAATATATTTTTCTCCAAAGAAATGTCTCAATAGAAAAAAAAATCTATTCTCAACTAGTATAAAAGCTCCATAGCCACTCAAGAAAAAGGTAAAAAGAAAACAAAACCAAAAACTTTTTATAGAGCAATCATCTGTGGTGCTTGTTCTAAAGACATCAAAATAATTCTATTCTTTGCTTATATCATATTTAATTTTAAGATAACTGCATTCAAAAATATATTCTATTCACCCATGCACACATGTTTAATGTTATTTATCTCTTGCCTTTCTCACAAATGACCTATATCAATTATGTACAAATGAATCCTAAACATTTGAACCCACACTTTGAAAGGCTATTTGTATATTTTAAACTCATTTGAAAAGCGTAGTGTCTAGAAGTCTAATTTTACATGTGAACCCAGTTAGCGAGGTGAATTAGGAGAGGGGCTGAGTTGTATTCACCATCAGAACCTGAACATTATTTCCCCTGCATCCCTCTGTCTCCTTTGAGTAACAGAACCAGTATCACGAGTCAGACCAGCCAGCCGGCTGCTCAGGGAGTGGGTGCAGATGACCCAAGGAGGGTCAAAACAATGGATCCATCTCTTGGAGGCAGAGAAATAGAATGCTTGGAATTAGAAAGTCATGGATTTAAATCCCATTCCAGTGGCAAATCGGGCAAATTGCCTAATTGTGCCATTTGGTCCTCATGTAATAACTAAGGAAAACAGTATGTACTGAATTAAGTAGTTCGCAGGATATAGAATATTGTATATAAAGACACTGGCATATTGTTCCTGATCTTCCGTGTTCTTAGGGCTAATACTAGGACAACGTGAGGACTTGGTGTCAAGACTTGAGGTTGGCTTGGTAGCTATGGTGCTCCAGACACTCTTCCTGATGTTTATTTACCCCAACTCACTGAGGCTCTGTGAGGCCAGGGTGAATTCTGGATTCAAATCCAGGTCTTTGCCCAGCGTCAGGATTTCCAAGTGCTTCTTTCAAGGCCGCTGCCATATATGAGCTACAGTACCTCACAGGAAAAATCACTGACTGATGGCTGGGGTTCGAGGGGTTGTGCTGGGCACCAGGACCCAAGATTGACTAAATCAGAACTGGTCATCACCCAAAAGGAGTTTTCAGCTTGGAGAGTATACCAGTTAGGCTTCTCCAGAGGAATAGAATCAGAGAGAGGGGAGGAGAAGGAGGAAGAGGGAGGAAGAGAAGGAGGCATTTATCTAAGGGACTGGCTCATATGATGGATGAATACTAGTAAGTTCAAAATCCATAGGACAGGCCAACAAACTGGAAACGCAGGCAAGATTTCTAGGGCACTGTCTTGAAGTAGAATTCCTTCTTCTCTGGGAAACCTCAGTTTTGTTCTTAAGCGTTCAGCTGATTGGATGAGGCCCACCACATGATGGAGGGGAGTGTCCTTTATATAAAGCCGATGGACTGTAGTTATTTATTGCATCTACAAAATACCTTCACAGCAACATCTACACTAGTGTTTGACCCAACAACTGGGCACATAGCTTAGTCATGCTGGCATGAAATTAACCATTACAGATGGGAAGGTATGTAAGTCATCACATAATTTTATTTGATAAAGTCATAAATCAAGGTCTCTGTGTCTGTATCTTTTCTTCTGAAAAGTCACCACTCCTCCTGATTCCTAGAACACTCAGTCAGTTGGACAGATCTAGCACCTGGTAAATCCTGGGGTTATTTTTCAGTTGCTTTCCATGTACAATATTTTGTTAGGAAGCTATATTAATGGATTTTTTTAAATTGCTAGTTGGCAAATATCCTAAAGTATGTGATCAATCTAGAATGACAAAAGCTTAGAAAATACTATGCATTTAAAAATGTATTTTTGATGCCTGTTATTTGTTATTATCCACGCTCTCTGAGGGCTATCTTCTTTCCTAATGCACCATGTCCCTACAAAGCAATTATGATCACTAATTCAGTGGGATAGGAATTATCCTAACTGGCAAATAAGCCCGGTGTCCTTGGTATGCCATTTCACGAAGAGCCATTTGAATTGGTTGAGTGAACACTTAAAAAATTGCCAGTTTGCTTACACTGTACTTGGTGGCAGTGAAATCAAGGGCAGTCTCTCAGATTACACAGTGCCTCAGAATCACTTGGAAGGTTTCTAGGCTTCCCTTCCAGCGTTTCTAATCAGATATGTGGGTCCCAGAATTTCCATTTCTTTTTTTTTTTAAGATTTTATTTTATTTATTTGAGAGAGAGAGAATGAGAGAGAGAGAGAGAGAGCACAAGAGGGGATATGGTCAGAGGGAGAAGCAGACTCCTCGCTGAGCAGGGAGCCTGATGCGGGACTCGATTCCAGGACTCCAGGATCATGACCTGAGCCGAAGGCAGCCGCTTAACCAACTGAGCCACCCAAGTGCCCCCAGAATTTCCATTTCTAACAAGTTCTCAGATGATGTTGTTGCTGCCAGCCCAGGGACCACACTTTGAAATTTGCTATTTGAATGCTTAAATGTGGTAGCAGGAGTTAAGATTACCCGGAAGCTTGACATCCAAGTTCTACCACCTCATAGTTGTTTTACATTGAAGAAGCGATGAGACCACTGTGTGGTTCAGCGTCTTTGTACAATAGGGGAAATGATAGTACCCTGTATCATAATGGTGGGGAATGAACAAATCACTTGTCATCATGCCTGGCACATGGCATCAACACTCAAGAAATGGTGGTCACTGTTAGTACAAGTGACTCCATGAAGTCACACATGAGAGAAACACTGTCACTTCTGTGGTGTTTTCATGGCCCTGGCTCTCTACTCCTCATTTGCCATCTTCGGCCTGACCCCATTTATCCTGTGCCCTCCCGTCCTGAGCTAACCCCGCCACGGTGATGGCCTAAAGCACTCCTTTGGTGCTCCTCTTGTAGGTGTGAAGGCGAAGAATCAAGAATTTATAAAAGACTGCAAAACTTAAACCTCCTTCTTAAATTTTTTTTTTTTTAATTGGAGCATTTGTTTATATCCCAGAGGCACATATGGATGGTATGGTGTTTTGTTTTGTTTTGTTTTTCCACTCAGTTAATGTTATTTATTTTAGTCTTTGCTTTTTTACTAGAGCCTTGCTGTTTTTCTTTCAAATATCCCTTGGAGTGCTTCTCCAGAATTGTACAAATACTGAATGGCTCATAATATTTGTGCTTGGATTGATCTTTTTTTCTTTTAAAGCATAAAATATAAAAATACTGTTAGTTATATTTACTACCTAGAGTTATCTTCATCATACCCTTCATTTAAAATCATTCTTATGTCATAAATTAGAACTGAGAAAAAAAAATGTTATACTTTTTCTGTCCTCCATTGGCCTTAAACTACCTTAAACAAAACAAATCCCAAGGCAGAATTTCTGCTTGGAAAGCTTGAGAAGTCTGATTCATTGCACCAAAGCCATGCAATTGAATTTAGGCTCCTTATCTGAGATAGTCTAGAATATAAACTTTCCTTTAAAGGGATCACTTTGGAAAAGCCACCTAAACAAGTCCAAATCAATGGTTTCCTTACAGAAAGAGCCCTGGGGGAAGAATTAGCAGGAATTACTCCATGGGTATGTCTGCTACTAGTATTTTATGCTTGATTGCTTGTCAGTTGGCAGAAGTCAATGGTTCTCTTTACCGCAGAGGCGCGGAGGAATGGGGGCAAACTACAAATTATCAGTACTCGGAATGTGGATTAAACATTTCACTGCTGTCTCTCCAACATGTGCCCTGAAAGTACCACTTGGCGCAGAATTACAAAGGACTGCATTTAGCAAAGCTTTAATTTAAAATAGACACAGGTGACAGCTCTATTATTTCTGCACGTTCAAATGCATTCACAGCTGTTTTTATTTATCTCAGCTGTATATGCTTGTATTTGTTGTAATTATTAGTCTCGGATGTAGTTAAAGATAAATATCTCAAATGCCTATCAAGGCTAAATTAAATTAAGGAAATCACACTCTTCACCCTCACCCCCTTCGGCCCCGCTTTGCTGCGGGAAATTTGCAGCAACTTCAAAAGTTTAAGTGAGCCTCATGTCAGATCCTTTCGCGAGAAGTGCTTTCCAGAGTCGTCCCAGGTTCCTCATCTACTCCAGCTCGACACCCTACTCACTGGCTGGTATTGTTTCCTCTGCATTTCATACAGGGAAAAATATATATATATATTTCAAAGTTTCTTGCAAACATGTAAGAATAGTTTTAAACTAATTTTGATTGCTCAGAATGTGAGAAAGTGTTACGTGCAAATGAATTGTGGCATGAGCTGTTTTCACTCTCCTCCTGGTTTCTCTCTGGCAGGTTTAGATTACAGGTCTCACTGCCTCTTTTGCTTGCTTGTTGATATTTCACCTGCATCGTTCACTACATCTAACATGCTGTAAAACCATGGGGTGATGGTTTCACCCTTGGGAACCCAGGAGTTACCATGGAGGAATTAAGTGAGGGTCCAGGAAATTTGGAAGAAAGGAAAAGAATACAATGAGGAGACAGATAAGGAGATAGAATCATAGGATACTTTAAAGGGAATTTGATTCGCAAGATACCCAGAAGTCTGCACATGAAAATGTAAGGAAGAGAGATCTGTCCCCCAAATTCATATAAATTGTACTTTTGGGGGAAAAAAAAAATCTGTTCGCTATGGTGGCCTAGGGTTGGTTTGCTTTCAGCTGAGAGTAAAATCTGAAGCCGGATCTGTCTGATATGCAACTTTGTAGAGAAGTTAGCGTGCTTATTAGAATAGTGGTCTTTGCAACCATGGTGACAACATTAGCTTTTGCTCGTCTGAGTAAGTTCATTAATGACAAGGCAGCCTGGAAAGAAAAAAATGCATGGCAACTAATCCAAGTGTATTTGAGAGAATCAGACAACCTCTCAAGAAGGAAGGAGAGAAAATGCCAGTCAAGATACTTATAAAATGAAGAAATATTATATGAATAAGCAGGTAATGGATGGTGGAAATTTACATGTTTCTGCCTGACAAAGACCATGGAAAAGAGACAATATTAGTTTTGGCAAATAAGGACTATATAATACTAGATTTCTTTTTTATTGATCATCTTATTTATTTATTTATTTATTTATTTAAAATTGTATTTATTTGACACAGAGAGAGAGAGCACAAGCAGGGGGAACAGGAGAGGGAGAAGCAGGCTCCCCAACATGGGGCTCAATCCCAGGACCCTGGGATCATGACCTGAGCCAAAGGCAGATGCTTAACTGACTGAGCCACCCGGGTGCTCCTCTCCTGTTTCTTTTAAAAGTATTTTCTATTACTTTGATTTACCACTTTCAACATGGATAGTCTCCAGATACACTTTGGAGGTAAATATCTAATGATGGCCATTGCAGATCTCAGGGTAAAGGGATGTGCTAATGGCGTGTCTTCTTCGAGGAAGATGATTAGATTAATTAGATGGATTTTTGTCTGGCTTATAGTCTCAGTTACTGTTGCCCCACTTGCTTTTTCGTAAGCCAAGTCTTTCTGGCTGTTTTTCCTCATTCATTTTAAGGATCTCTCTTCAGAGCGATGAGGTGTTTTCCTCAAAACAACAGACTTTGCCTGCCCCTCTCTCTTCTCTAGTACATGATATTAAACCCTCTTCTTGATACATGCTCTTACTTGAGGAAATCAGCTTCTGTTATAAACCCTTGGAGGTGAGGTATATTTCTGGGTTTGGACCTTATGGGAGTGAGATCTCTTAGGCACTAATTTATGGCCACTACCTCATTAGTTAAAGTGTTTTAATTCCTTCATTTGGAATTTTTGGGGGGGTGATTAAATAGAGGTTCTTAGCTGCAATGCTTATTGAAATATTTGAAGATATACTTTAACACATTTTAATAATTATTGAGGGTACCACTTTTTTTTTTTTTAAGATTTTATTTATTTGACAGGGAGAGACGCAGCGAGAGAGGGAACACAAGCAGGGGGAGTGGGAGAGGGAGAAGCAGGCTTCCCACAGAGCAGGGAGCCCGATGCGGGGCTCGATCCCACGACCCTGGGATCATGACCCGAGCTGAAGGCAGACGCTTAACGACTGAGCCACCCAGGAGCCCCCTGAGGGTACCACTTGATGACACTAAATCATTCCAGTGAAAGCTTTCAAAATTATATGAAAGTCAAAACAAGGTATTATTTTTCATCCATCTTATTAGAGAAGCTGTCCAGCGTTTTTAAACATGTACTAACTTTTGGTTTTGATTCAAGATAAATCTCTTGTACAACTTAATGAACTGAGTAAATCACTGTGTTGAGTTCTGATCCTTTATGAATGATCAAGGGAATGAACTAAAGTTTCTTTTCTCTGATAAACCTTGACCTTTCCTTCTCACCACCCCCACCCACACCCTAACCCTGCCTAGAAATGACTCCCAACAGGAAAGGGAAACATATTTCATTGTTTCTTTTGCCTTTACTCTCACCCCCCCCCCCCATAAGGTATGTCTCAGCATAAATTACCAAACCCATTTTGTAGCTTAATCTTTTAAGCTTAATCTTGTAACTCCTGCAAATCTTCCAAATCCTGCAGTAACCTACCATGTAGCAATGACGGTCTTTCAAATGATGTCTGGAAAATCATAGTCTCTTTTAGAATCTCCTTGAAGTGGATGTTATTTGTAAAAAATTAGTTTTCAGTCTGATGTGTGAGGCATTATCGATAATGAGACTATCTTATACATTGTACAGACCTTTCTTCTGCCAAAATGAAGTGTTTATAAAAAAAAAATTTTGGACTAAATCCTTTATGGTAAAGATCGCAATCTGACAGAGAAGCATCTCCTTTGAAAGGATTAGAGCCTCCAGATAGATACAAATAAGATAAGAAAAAGTAGACACATGTTAAATCATGGAACAGCAAAGGGAATACTTTATGGAAATGAACTCACAAGATAATAATTTGAATTTGACAAGGTGATAATTAAAGTCCCCAGATAGATTTCTTCCACATCTGTATGCCTTTCAGTAAAGTTGGTTAGCATATTAACTGCTGCTGGAGAATACTAAAAAATATTCATGGGATGTAAAACTGCAAATTATTATTCATTTCAATTTGTATAATAAGTGTAACAAAATGCAATGCATACAATATTACACAAGAGGTACTAAACTCTATTATAGACATTTTTAGAGCACAGGCAGGACCCTTAGATGACAATTATTAAAGTGTTGAAGACATTTAAGTATGAATTACCACTTTTCACAGTTTGAAAAAAATTGTATATATCTTCAGTGTTCTTTAGGGCTAGTAACTTCTTATTCTGAGTGACTAGACTAATTTTTTAATATTATGTATTTGGATATATGTACATAAACATACATACATATATACATATGCATATGAATAGATAATTATTATAACCTATGATATTTGATTTTGTTATGTTTTTCCTCTAGAGGAAAAAAGAGGATTTAGTGACCAGAAAAGGGCATAGATACGGGATTGAAAAAAGTCAATAATTACCGTAAATTCTAATTTCAAATAGCAATCCAACATATTAATTATCTTCTTCATAATTGAGTTTGATTGAATTTACCTTTTAATTTAGACATTTATTTCAGAAACCGTTTTTTTAAAGATTTTATTTATTTATTTGTCAGACAGAGAGAGAGAGAGAGAGCACAAGCAGGGTGAGCGGCAGGCAGAGGGAGAGGGAGAAGCAGACTCCCCGCCGAGCAGGGAGCCTGATGTGGAACTCGATCCCAGGACCCTGGGATCATGACCTGAGCTGAAGGCAGACACTTAACCGACTGAGCCATCCAGGTATCCTGAGAAACCATTTTTAATGTGATATTAAAATACTGTATTAAATTCGGGGAAACAACTGTGAAGTGTGGCCACACACTGCGGGTAGTAGATGTCACACTTGAGAATTTCTCTGGACCCAGGTGATCTATTCAAATCATATTTTCTGTCCTGTGGAATTTAAATATAAGACATGAATCATGATGCAGCGAGATGTTATCATTTCCCACCTATGAAAAAGCATACAAAGAAACATGAAGACTTTCTGAAATGCATATTCACTTACATTGATGGCATTTTAATACAAATAAAACATTGTTCTTATGACTTTGAATAAAATTACTAGTTTCAAGCATTCCAGGGAGTATCACAGTGGACAATGCAGCGACACTTCGGTCCATAGTCAATGGGCAATCAACTGTGCAACCTGACGTTCTGCATCGGGAATACTAGCTAGAATAGGAGAGGAATGAAACATGATTGCAAAAAGAGGATCATTTGAGAAACCAACTTAAATGTGAAATTATGTTAGAATGGGGAAAAAGTGATTTTGGAAATTCTCGACAAGTCCACTCAAGGAAATAGAAGTTCCACTTGAAGAAACTAAACAAAAGAGAGGAAACAATCAGAAGCCAGAGTATAGGGGAAGAAATGAAGGTGACCGAAGGATGCATTTGTCAAACATGGACATTTTGACAAATAAGGAAGAATGGGAATTGAAAGTACAGTGTTACAGGGGCACCTGGGTTAAGCATCTGACTCTTGAATTCAGCTCAGGTCATGATGTCAGGGTTGTGAGATTGAGCCCCACATAAGAAGCTCTCTCTCCTTCTCCATCTGCCCCCTCCACCCCCTACCTCTCTCTCCCTCTGGAAAAAAAAAATACAATGTTACGCTTTAGAAGAGACTGCTCTTGCACATAAATGAAATCTCTAGGCACCCTAAACAACACAAATTAGATGTGCCTTTATGTAGACACGCCAGATCACACATAGTCGGTCCTGCCTCAGAAAGGGAGAGGAATTTAGCATGTACTCTGCAGGTGACTGGAAAATCCCGCCAGCCTTCTAGACTCTAGGCTGTGTTTAGGATTCTGGCATATGGAAATGCACTTTGCTTATCCCCTTGGTGAATTAATGCGAAAGCAGCCTCTTTGCTTCTGTGTTTTGCAGTTCATACTTTGTCTTCTCATTTTTCTCTGCAATTTCATTTTTTCACCATGCCAGACATGACTAATTGTTGATTTCCACTGAATTACCACTATCATCCACTGGCCAGTTTCCCCCAGCACCCAGCCCATTAAGGTTTCCCCAGCAGAAGGTAAGGAAAAATCAAACTTTAGCCATTCTTTTTATCCTTGTCATGGCCATCCATCCCCCTTCGAGCCCTGAGTGTTCAGTTGGTACAGCCAAAAGAGGGCATCCGGTCTATTCTATGAATGAATATTAGTTTTGAAGAAGGTATGTTTTTGGAGAAAAACAAAACATAACAAAACAGGGATTTTTTTTCTTTCTTACCTAATTAACTCTTCATTTTTTTTCACCTTCATTGTCTTTTTTTTTTTTCTACTGAAGACATCATTTTCCCTCAACTGCACTGTTGAGGGGAAACTCCAATCTCTTCTGCGTTTGTAAAATAAAATCTGAGGTTCTTCGTTCTGTGTCTCTCTTTTCAGTACCCCTTCAAGGCTCTTTTCAGAGACCAGCCTTGCTTCCCGCTCAGCTCAGCCTCTTTCTGCCCTCGTCACCCCAGCCCGGTGCATTAGAGCAGTGTTTTTGGCAGATCTGAGCCACATGCGGGGGAGACTTTTAGGAACAGGTTTTGTAAAGGTTCCTGTGTTTTATTTTTTTTTTTTTTTTTTTTTTTTTTTTTTTTTTAAGATTTTTTTTTTTTTTTTGAGAGAGAGAGAATGAGAGACAGAGAGCACGAGAGGGAAGAGGGCAGAGGGAGAAGCAGACCCCCTGCCGAGCAGGGAGCCCGATGCGGGACTCGATCCCGGGACTCCAGGATCATGACCTGAGCCGAAGGCAGTCGCCCAACCAGCTGAGCCACCCAGGCGCCCCAAGGTTCCTGTGTTTTAGAGCCCAAAGCAATTTGCCAATTTCCCAAGGAGTAGATCAGACTCTAGGGAAACCACTGGGGAGTTTACTAATACTGAATGATCTCGGGATCCACGTTTTTCTGCTTTTGTTATTTTGTTGGGAGCAGGAAAAGACAATATAAATACAACTGCATGGGTAATAGAAATATTTTGTCTCAAAATAATTTAAATTAAGCTCTGCTAAAATTATTTTTTGATAAGTTCATTTGTGTAGAATATTCGACTTTTATATTTCCTATTATTTTTCATCCATGGATATTTGTAAATTTTTAATATTGTTATTATTGACTCTTGACTTTGTCACCAGTACATATTTGTATAAGTACAAATCTTCTCAGCTTTACCTATCTAACAAAATGAAAATAAAATAATTTTAGGGGGCACCTGGTGGTCCAGTCGGTTAAGCATCTGCCTTCAGCTCAGGTCATGATCTCAGGG
Organism: Neomonachus schauinslandi; assembly: GCF_002201575.2. Taxonomy (NCBI): domain Eukaryota; kingdom Metazoa; phylum Chordata; class Mammalia; order Carnivora; family Phocidae; genus Neomonachus; species Neomonachus schauinslandi. The sequence goes on from NC_058405.1 coordinate 6,761,086, forward strand.
TCCTGGGATCGAGTCCTGCATCGGGCTCCCTACTCAGGGGGAAGCCTGCTTCTCCCTCTCCCTCTACTGTTTCCCTGCTTGTGCTCTCTGGCTCTCTCTCTCTCTCTCTCTCAAATAAATAAATTAAATCTTCTAAAAAATAAAAATAATAATACATAAACTTCTCTTATTTTATTCCAAATTTCAGATATTTGGTATTCTACTTTTTTTTTTTTTAATTTGGCTTGTTTGAGTATCTTTCAGTATATGATACAAACTATTGTGTTTTACTGTAAACGTGGCTGTGATTCAATGTGGTGCTGCTAAAGGCTCTCCAGTGGTCACCCGAGGGGTTTGGGTGGCGTTGAGAGCACAAGGAAGGACAAACACTTCGGCAATGTGAATTGGCTAATCTGAGAACCCGTAAGTTGCCAAGATCACAACTTGGTACTTTGGAACGTGTTCTTGGGAAATGAACTCACCTTTGGCTTGCTGTGTTTACTTTAGAGTACCTATCCATCTCATCTTGAAACAATCTCTTCTAATCTTTACAGAACTGTCCATTCTAATGCAAACTATCTTCATCCTTCCACCTGTGTCTCTGTTTATATATTTTTGTGCAGGCAACCTGTTCATCACAGTAACTCTGCTGGGGACAGACTCATTTCCTAAAGAACCCAGAAAAGCGGGGGCGCCTGGGTGGCTCAGTTGTTAAGCCTCTGCCTTTGGCTCAGGTCATGATCCCAGGGTCCTGGGATCGAGTCCCGGGCTCGGGACTCCCGAGCCCGTCGGGCTCCCTGCTCCGCGGGAAGCCTGCTTCTCCCTCCCCGACTCCCCCTGCTTGTGTTCCCTCTCTCGCTGTGTCTCTCACTGTCAAATAAGTAAATAAAATCTTTAAAAAAAAAAAAGAACCCAGAAAAGCAAAGATCCTCCCAGTCGTGGAGGAGAGCTGCAGTTATCACCATAGAGCGATACATTGTTCTCACATACCTTTGCTGGCTTTCGTCAGCCTACTTGCCTCTGAGCTTTCTTAAATTAGCCAAACCCTTTTTCGGATCTATTATCTGAAATATTTTGCGATGGAGAATCCTGGCGGAGGCTAGATCTCTTAATATTTTTCAGACATACAAATGACTGGAAATAAAGAAAACTGCCAATTCAGGCAGCCAACAAGGTTCCTCTTCCCATAGAATTAGCTTGAACTCACCATTGTGTGTTCACTGTTTCTTTGTTTGGGACAGGGCAAAAAAATGAGTTATTTGGTCTTCCAAAACAAAGCAAACATTTTTTTCAGAAACATGTCAGTTTAAAAAAAAAAATAGGAATGCAACGTGTGCCATGATCTGTTAACATTGTCAAATATTTTTTTTTGTCAGTACAATGCCACCTTGACACACTATTTCTAATGGGAAACTATATATACCCATAAACCCATATATTCTTCTCTGGACACTACAAAGAGCTTTCTGGTAGGAAATCTGTTGAAGGCACTTCCACTGGTAATTTGGCCCTTATAATATGCCAAAAAAGTGAGGGTGTGGGGGTGGAAATGACCATTACTGAAACCCCTGTGGACAGGGCTTGGCCTAAGAAGTCTTAGAGCAGTCATAGGTGATGTCCAGTTTACTATTCTCAACTCCTCATTCCTTCATTAATAGGATGCCACTGTCATTCCCTTTGCCACGTGACTTTGCAGGACCTCCAGGAAGGTATGTGGATTGCACAGCCCTTGGCCATCACCTCTGGTCTTGATGATTGACTTGCTTTGGCCACTGGAAATTTTTTTTTTAATTTTATTTTATTATGTTATGTTAGTCACCATACAATACATCATTAGTTTTTGATGTAGTGATCCACGATTTATTGTTTTCGCCACTGGAAATTTAGCAGACATGATGTGAGCAGGGACTTTAAGTGAACTCCTGTGGTATGTCTTAGCCTCCTGCGCTTCTGCCATTTGTCAGGAGAAGAACGTGACCCATGTCACCGTGGGTCCTGGAACGACGAGATACATATGGCTGAGCTAGACCCAATTCCTATCCCTGAGCCACATTTAGCCAATCCCAGTAGCCTCTGGCTGGGCCACAGCTGACCAGCAGGGCCAGGAGCAATGACTGACTTGTTGCAAGCCTGTGAGCTTTGGTGGGTTGTTGTTTTTTTTTTAATTTTTTTTTTTTTTTTTTTTGTGGTGGTTTATAAAGCAACATTATGCAGTAGAAACTTGACTAATGCAATGCGTTCTGTATGGACGTCTATGTTGTGTCTTGTAAGCTTCTATTAAAGTCATGCCCTGTGGGGCGCCTGGGTGGCTCAGTTGGTTGGGCGACTGCCTTCGGCTCAGGTCATGATCCTGGAGTCCCTGGATCGAGTCCCGCATCAGGCTCCCTGCTCAGCAGGGAGTCTGCTTCTCCCTCTGACCCTCCCCCCTCTCATGTGCTCTCTCTCATTCTCTCTCTCTCAAATAAATAAATAAAATCTTTAAAAAAAAAAAAAAAAAAAAAAAAAAAAAAAAAAAAAAAAAAAAAAAAAAAGTCATGCCCTGTGAAAGCTTGAGTTTTAGCTGTGTTTTGGGGGCACAAAAAGACAGGGTCCAATCTTGAAGTGATGCTATATAGTGGGAGGGAGCCTATCGGCCCAAGGAAGCCAGACAAAGAAAACAAAGGAGGAGTGTGGAAGAATGCTACAGGCTTCTGGAATCAGTTTGCTGAAGGGCAAGCAGCAAGTATGACATAGAAAATTGTGTGATTATGTAAGCATTTTCTAGGGGATTCTCAGGAATACTGGGGGAGAGAAACCCCATAAGGGACTAGATTTTTCTGCCATAATACACAAAGGGACATGGGCTATTGCTATTTAGGCATTAAAGGCAAGCATGACCCACCCCTGAAGGCTGAATAAGTGTGAGACACCTGGTTTGCATTTAAATCTTTGCACAAGACAATTCAGCCTTCCAAGCACAATGCAAAGTAGCATATCCAATCTATTAAGCATAGCGCCTCTCAACTCATAATGTATAGCATACAGAAATCCTCCCACAGCAGCTAACATTTATTGAGTTCTTTCTATGGTAACAGGCGGGGCCCAAAGATTTTTCAGGTTTTATCTTATTTACAGATTTGTGAGATAAATCGTTTTATTATCTCTATTTCACAACTGTGTAAATTGTGGCTTAGAACAGTTTAGGAACTGGACCAAAAACCCAGCAGCAAAAAAATGCCTGTGTTGTTTATTTTGTGTATAAAATGCCTTTGCTCTTTTCTCTTTTATCCTTGCTTCTTACATCTGTGACTCCTTACACATTATACTGTCTTGAAATAAGATAGAACCTAGTATCTGTAAAATCTTTGTAGTATAATATCGTATATGTGTTAAAGATTGTTACATATATAAAAATTGTATATATATGTATATTCTAATAAAATTCCAATGAATTCCAATAAAAACTGGTACATTGTTAGAAATGACAGGGCGCCTGGGTGGCTCAGTCGTTAAGCGTCTGCCTTCGGCTCAGGTCATGATCCCAGGGTCCTGGGATCGAGCCCTGCGTCAGGCTCCCTGTTCCGCGGGAAGCCTGCTTCTCCCTTTCCCACTCCCCCTGCTTGTGTTCCCTCTCTCGCTGTGTCTCTCTCTGTCAAATAAATAAATAAAATCTTTAAAAAAAAAAAAAAGAAATGACAGACAATGAAGCACCCCATCTTTGGAGTGAGATCTACATTTGATAGGTTTTGTCTGAGGACCAAGCACATTATCTACAAGGTATGATCCCATGAGGACAGAAGACTTTCATTTTTTTCTTTTGCTTTTATTTATTTATTTTTTTCTAGGACAAGTATTTACCAAAGTTCAGCCCAAGCTAAAGCAGCTTTGCTGAGGTGAGATATGCAAATTGTCTGTTTTGCCAGACACAGGCAGATTAATCATATCATTAACAAAAGTCAGTTGTTAACCTTGAGGGCACATTAAAAAAATGAAGATCCACAGGGCAGGTGGATGCATAGAAATGGCATTTTATCACTTACTGACCAGATAATTGCAATCCAATCCAATCATCTTTTTAAAAAAGTGCTGGTTTTTAAAAAAGAGTTTTAGTAATAAGTCAGTTTGAATCTGAATGGGCGTTTGCAAAATAACTCTTTCTACTTTTTTGGTTTACTTAATGAGATGCTGAGTTACTGTTCTTTTGGAGGAAGGTGAATCATAATTTCAAAGTAATTTTTTTTTCATTGTACTAATCGTCTTATAAAGGACATAGAAAACAAATATTTCCAGAGTAATTTTTAAAATAAATAAGTAATATTTTAATCATTAGCAATCTCCCTACAACAATAGCTTGAATTTGTAAAAGTAGGGAAGGGTCCATCAGTAGTATAAATTGAACATGTAATGTTCAATGTAACACATTAAAGATCCATAACAATGGTGAAGGGAGATGTGTATAACTATTTGAGATCAATTAATTTTTGATTTTTTTCTCTTTGTAAGTTCACTAACAATTCAAACACTTCACAAGGTTCTTGCATTTCTATTGTTTGTTTGCTTTACTGATGAAAATAGCTCACAAACAGTATGTGTGTGACCATGTAACTTTGAATAATAATTTAATGGGATGTTATCAAGCAAAAGGAAACATTTTGATTACCTCTTGTATTAATTTCTGTTGCTGTGTAGCAGATCACCCTGAAACTTAATGACTTAAAACAACATGCATTTATTAGCTCATAACATCCATGCATCAGGAGTCTTGGGCATGGCTTAGCAGGATCCCATCCTCCAGGTCTCAATTAAGACCCCAAGCTCCACAGACTTTAATTAAGATGCTAGCTGGACTGTTTTCTCATCTGGAAGTTTGACTGGAGAAGAATCTGTTTCCAAAACTCTTTTGGCTTTGGCAGAATTCATTTCCTTGTGGCTATAAAATTGATCCTAACACTGGTAGGAGGTTTTCAGTGGGTTCAGAGTCTGCCTGCAGTCCCTAGAAGCCACCCAGAGTTCTTTGCCAGGAGGACTTTTCCAACATGGCCATTTGCTTCATCAATCCTGCAAGTTAGTCTTGCCTCAGTAGGCCAGGACAGAGTCCCCATGACAAGAAGACTCTAGATAAACTTGTTCTGGGTAAATCTGAGCAAGATCTGCTAGGTAGGGACAAAGGCATATAAGAATTATGGGGATTACCTAAGAATTTTAGATACTTAATCACAATGTCTGTGAAAATTATATCAGGCAAGTCTAGCTTACTTGAAAGTTAAAAAAAAAAAAGCTGATGTGTTTATATGGCTTTACCTAGTAGAAAAACCTATCTGACTTGTTTTTAGGAGGAAAACAAAACATTTTTTTCAAAACATTACAGATATTAAGGATTCTCTCTCCAAAATAGTTGTTGGAATATTATCCAATAGAAAAAGCCCAGAAGACCTGATTCAAACCTAATATAAACACTAGGTGTTTTGAAAGACTTAAAAAATCAATTATTAATTCTTGTTTTTCAGATGAGAAAACTGAGGTATTGGGGTTAAGTATCTTCCCCAGAGTCACATAGTTAGAAAATGTTGGAACAGAGATTCAAATTCAGGCAACTGACATCCAAGCTTATGCTATTGAACTTGACTTTAAACTTTACCTATTTATATGTAAATCTTACTGTCTCTGTGTGGAAAAAATCAATGTTTTAACAACTAGCTCAGTATTCTCTTCCACCAAAAAAGTCCTAGACACACTGCCAGGTCCTGTGGGTTCTGCCCACAATACCTATGTCTGGTTGCATTCTAAAGCAGGTGCATTTACACTGTTAGGCTCTCCTGGTGAACAGTTAATTCACTAGAGCATGACCCTGTCTTAAGTGTTGCGTTATCCCTTGTGAACGTGTCGTGCATCGATGCATAGGAGGAAATTAACCCTGATGCCTTTTAAGTGCTACCAAAAAAGGTCGAGCTATGTTAATGGAAAAGTGGCCTCTCAGTTTGAGAGAGGGCCATCGTGGTATTTGAAACAGGCTCGTTGTAGCCTTGGGGGTTCCTTCTGAGGCCATTTTCTTCATACTGTTCTAAGGCCTGATGACTTGGCCCAATCCTAATCCTTTAGAGAGTAAAATTAAATGTTTTCCACTTTTCCAGTGGAGTAAGCAGGGTTTTATTGTGCTACCTCAATCATTGTCACACTAGTGATCCCTTCTAAAATGAATTTGTTCTGGAAAAGAATGGGTCAGATGCCTCTGTGGAGGAATACAATAGTAGAATATTTTGAAATAATTGTAAAGCAAAACAGATAATCATGCTTTCAAGCTCTTTGAAATATATATGCAAAATGTTATGTGCCTCAGGTTGAATAAAAAGATGGTTATAGTCATTACCCAGTAATGTACCAATTATAGATAGCATTGTGTGTATAAGTTCTCTATTATACAATCAGAAAGGGAAGAAAATGGATTATAATCATTTTAATAATTTGATTTGCTTCGTTCATCTTTTGAGTTATCTTTTCATAAAATTAGATGCTGTGTTATTCCTTTCTGGAAAGTGGAACAGTACAAGTAAAGAGAATGTTTTCATGTTAATCAATGCTGACAAGAATATTATATGGAATAACAAAAGAGGGTGGGCAGGTTGGGGGCTGGGGAGAGACAAATGAAGAAGACCTGGTTGAAATTATTAGTTGCCAGAAAAATACCTATTGACTTTTTATGTTTTTAGAAGTACCTCTATTAGCTTCCCAAAATACAGCTGTTTACAGTGATTGATAAGTTCTCTTGCTTTTAAGCTTATTCACATCCATTAGTTCTGCCTTTTTCCCCTGTTAAAAATCTGAAGCTGTCAGATTGAGGTAGCATGATAAGCTAATGTTCTTGCCAGATTCAAAGCATGTCCCCAGGGGTGGCAAAAGTATTCTAAATCACAAAGAAATGGCTTTTTAAATGCTGCCTGTTGACACTGGTCATTCCATTTACTTTATTGGAAATGTTGAAATAGATATCAGGCAATTACAGAAACCGTGTTTAACAGGGCTTTGATGATCAATTTCCTCTAAATATTTCATTTTTAGACCCAAACCAGATCTTTGAAGTTCACTGTATTTTACATAGACTTTTATTTAAAATAGTACATAGCTTTATTTTCAAAATTGGTTAAATTATTTTCTAGTTTTCACTTCCAATGTATAGATGATTATGTACTTCATTCCCTCTAGTATTTGATTGTCTTGCAAACATTTTTCCCCCGTCATAGTTTCACAGTTTCTGTTTATCACACTAGATATATTTTGTATGAACAAAGGGCAAAGATTTGAGGGGGAGTACATGATTTCTAAAATGCAAATTTCAGGGCCACCTGGGTGGATCAGACGGTTAAGCGTCTGCCTTCGGCTCAGGTCATGATCCCAGGGTCCTGGGATCGAGTCCCGCATCGGGCTCCCTGCTCGGCGGGGAGTCTGCTTCTCCCTCTGACCCTCCCCCCTCTCATGTGCTCTCTCTCATTCTCTCTCTCTCTAATAAATAAAATAAAATCTTAAAAAAAATTTTAAAATTAAAATCTTAAAAAAAGAGAAGATACAACATGATGTCAAGTATAAGCCTTATAGGGGTGCCTGGGTGGCTCAGTCGTTAAGCGTCTGCCTTCGGCTCAGGTCATGATCCCAGGGTCCTGGGATCGAGCCCCACATCAGGCTCCCTGCTCAACGGGAAGCCTGCTTCTCCCTCTCCCACTCCCCCTGCTTGTGTTCCTGCTCTCGCTGTCTCTCTCTGTCAAATAAATAAATAAAATCTTAAAAAAAAAAAGTGATTGCCACTATAGGGTGCAGAACTCAGAGGCTCTTATAAAACAAGAGAACTAATCATATAATCCCCTATCTCCATTAGAATATTATTATCTAAATTAGATCAGGTTAAAAAACAAACAAACAACATAGCCTCAATAAAGAACAACAACAAAAGTCCAAGGAGGGAAGAGTTGGAACCCAATGAAGAACATAGACATAACGATACTGAGATCGCTGAAGCTGAGAGCACAGTCACTTACATGGGTACTGCTTCCGAAGGAGACTTTGTACTACATCTTATTCATTATATGAAATAAATAAATAAGCACATTGAGAATGGAAGAGAATTAAATAAACAGTTTGGTTATCTGTTACTTTGGAGAGGTTTCTCTGAGGAAGTGGCATCTCAGTAGATCCCTAAAGAATGTATACAAGTTCAGCAGAGCAAACGAGTATTGTAAGCAGAGGGAATGGCATTTGTAAAACTCAGAGACAAGAAGAGCATGACTCTTTTGAGGAAAATAAAAAGCTTGAAGTAGAGAGGAGAGCATTTCAGAAATAAGGCTGGAGAGGTGACTTTGGGATACATTCGGACCATATTAAAAGTCCTCAACTCCATCCTTAAAATAATAAAAAGCTACAGAAAGTTTTTAAGAAGAGCAATGATGTGATTGGATTTGCTTTTTAAAGGACTCCAGGAACCAAACTGAGGGTTACAGAAGGGAGAGCACCTGTGGTGATGAGCACTGGGTGTTATATGCAATTAATGAATCGTTGAACACTACATCAAAAACTAATGATGTACTATATGCTGGCTAATTGAACATAATAATAAAAAAAATAAAATAAAATAAAGTGAAATCCCATTCTGGCTTCTTTGTGGAGAGTAGCATATGATGAGGTTAACAATGATTCCAGGTGACACGTAGGGAGACTGTTTAAGTGGCCTTTGTTGAAATGATGTGATGGAGAGTTTATTCATTTCCCTGGGCTGCCAAAACAAGGTAATGCAAACTGGGTGGTTTAAACAACACGATGTTGTTCAGGAGACTAGAAATCTGAAATCAAGGTGTCAGCAGGGTGGTGCTCTCTCTGAAGGTTCTAGAGGAGAATCTCTTCTATGCTTTTCTTTTAAACTGTAGGATTGCGGGCAATCCTTGGCATTCCTTGGCTTGTATGTGCATCACTCCTAACTGTCTCCATCATCTCGTAGTGTTTTCCTTGTGTGTCTTCACATGATCTTCCTCATGTGTATCTGTCTCTGCATCTCTCCTCCTCTTCTTATAAGGACAACAGTCATATTGGATTGGGGCCCACCCCAATGACCTCATCTTAACTAGTTACATCTGCAAAAATCCTATTCCAAATAAGGTCACATTCACAGGTATCAGGCGTTAGGATTTGAACATGTCTTTTGTGGGGGGGGACAAATTTAACCCATAACAGAGGGCTTTGCAAGGAAATGAGATGACGGGTAGTTGAAAGGACCCATGGACAGATTTTTGTGTATATTTATGGGGTAGACTCAACAGGACTTGGTGATTGAGTGGGATTTGAAAGATGGAGTAGAGTTACGGTTGACTTCCAAGTTTCTGACATGCCTAATAGATGATGATACCATTTGTGGAGGCAGGAAATTCAATAGATCAAATGAATAGTGGGGTGAGCATGGGTTCATTTTTGACATACCATGTTTGACCCATCTGTGAAATATTCTTGTGGAACTGTATGTAGACTTGCTGACTGAAAAATGCCTTTGGAATTTAAAATGAGGGATCTGGGCTGGAGATATAAATGTGAGAGTCATTTGTATATAAATGCTAATTAGAGTTCTGAAAGTAAATAACATTGTCCATCAAGACAATATTTAGTCAGAAGAAAAGAAATCCTAGTATCAACATTAAACATTTAAAAGGCCAAAAACAAACTAGCACTTCTGGCCAAGATGGACAAATAGGGACCAGATTTACCCTGACATATGAAATAACAAACAAAAAAACAGACAGAATATTTGAAATAATGGTTTACAAGACATGGGACACAACGCAACCAAGGACAGTCATCTTTGAAAGTCATCAAAAAAGCAAAGCAAACAAACTGAGCCAGGCAACTGCTTATCTAAGATCAGGAACAAGGTGTAGATGATTGCTCTTACAAGCTCTGTTTAACATGATACTGAAGATTCCCCCCAGAGCAGTAAGGTAAGAAAAATAACGAAAAGCCAAAGCCGTACAGACTACAGAGGGAAAAGTAAATTGATTTTAGTTCCAGACAATATTATGATCCACATGAACAACTAAATGGAATGGAATCTTAAAAAGCTACTAGGAATAATATGTGATTTTAGCAAGGTTGCAAGATATAAACTCAATATAAAAAAATAGTGATATTTTTAAACAAAAGTTATGAAAAGTCTGAGATTTTGAAAAAATGTGATTTATCATAGTTAAAATATGAAATACTTAGGAATAAATCTGACAAAATGTGGGAAACACTTGTATAGTTAAGATTATAAAACGCTGCAGAGAAAAATTAAAGATTACTTAAAAAGTTGCAGAGAGATCCATTTTTTAGGGTCAGAAGACTCAATATTTTTAAGATAAAAACTGTCCCCAAAATGATCTATAACCTTCATGTAACCCCAGTAAGCTGTATGTAGAAATTGAGAAGCTGAATTTAAAATTCCATGGAAATACAAAGCACATATAATAGTCATAATAATTTTTAAAAGAAGAGGAAAGAATAATTTTAAGATAGTTATTGGCATTAAGATAGAAAAATAGACCAATGGACCAAAATAAGGAGTCCAAAATAGACCCATATGTATATGCACAACTGATTTAGACAAAGAGGTAAAGACAATTTGGTAGGACATTGTCATCCTTTCAACAATTGGTGCTGGAACAATTTGAGTATTTGTTGCAAAATAATTGAGTACTGATCCATGTCTATGACTATATATGTGTAAAACTATATATAGAACTGTATGACTATATATGATCATAAACCTAAATATAAGACCTCAAACTATAAAAAATTTAGAAGAAATGATAGGAGACTATATTAAAAATCCCAGCTTCATCTATAAAATAATAAGGAGCCACTAAACGTTTCAAGAAGAGCAATGATGTGATCAGGTTTGCCTACTCTGCTGGCATGCCTGGGAAAGATACTTAAGCCCAATACCTCAATTTCCTCATCTGAAAAATAAAGATTAATAATTGATTTTAATTCTTGCAAAACACCCAGTGTTCATATTAGGCTTGAATCAGGTTTGCTTCCTGTTTCTTATTGGTTAATTTTTCAACAATTGTATTGGAGACAGAATCATTAACATCTGTAATGCTTTTAAAAACGTTTGTTCACAGTAATAACATAGGATCCAGCACTCAGTGCCATTGATTATAGAACATATACAAAAGTAAAGCCTCCATACAGGGGATGAAGCTACAAATAATGAAACCCTGTAGAAATTCGGTAATGAAAGTGACCCACTGTGATCTCCTACTGAATCTGAAGAACCTTTTTGAAAAACGCATTTTTTAAAAAAGATTTTATTTATTCGAGAGAGAGAGAGAGAACAAGCGGGGTGAGGGGCAGAGGGAGATGGAGAAGCAAGCAGACTCCCCACTGTGCAGGGAGCCTATGTGGGGCTCGACCGCAGGACCCTGAGATCATGACCTGAGCCAAAGGCAGACACTTAACAGACTGAGCCACCCAAGCACCCCTTGAAAAATGCATTTGTATAAGATACCTTTGTGCAAAAAATGATAGTCCTTTCAAATAGAAGTGCAACTATATCATTAGATGTTGTTCTAAGATAGTTCGACTTAAAGTTCAGTTTCTAATCAGCTTTTGGCTTAATTGGTCAGAAGTGACCACGAAACCAAATGCGTTTCATGGTATGAACTACTATTACAGACTATTAAATAATACTGAACAGTAGAGATCTTATAAAAATTATTTTGAATTATAGATTCTATTTCAGTTTAGGGCAAAGGCTGAAATATAAGCAGTTAAATCGATTTTTAATGAAATTTGACAGGCATAGGAATTAATATCCAAGGCACAGAATTATTAATTCTGGAAATGATTTTTATAGCCCTCTATTATATTAAGATCCATGTGCCTATTTTAGAAATTAAAACTGTTCTGATATTTCCATGTATGTATCTCAAAAATTGGTTTTCTGTCATGTTTAATTTGTTATTAAAATATTGATATTTTCTTTAAAAATGTATATTTTCTTTTAAAATGCCTCATGAAAAATTTTTTAAATGTTTTTAGTTTATGATTTTTATATTTACGTAAGTTCATTTTTATGTGAACCTTTTAAAAATCTTTATTTTTATCTTCATTTGAGTAGAATTATTTGTATAACCAAAATATTTTAAGTATATAACCCAGACGTAAATTGTTAATCTATCTGAATGGGAGGAAATAAAATTTAGGAAAATAGTAGACATTATATCTGATGGGCTGCACCTGAACTGGTATCTCAGTGTTGATGGGCCGCAACAACCTTGAAGGAATAAGAAGCACAAGATTAACACCTGCCAGGTCCCAGGTCTTGGAGGAGTGTGGTTTTAAGTCCCATCAGTTGGAGGTCTGAGCTTCTGATGTACAAAGTGCCCCTGATGGGGTGTCACATCGAGCTGGGATTAGAAAGGAGAGTTGGGGCAGGTAGAAAACACTAAGGAAGGTCGGTGGAGTTCTTGGACTAACTTGCAGGCAGTAACACATTTCATCAGAATGTTGCTGATGGCTTCTCAGAAGAATCTGTAGAGAAAATCATTAGCCGTGGAGGGATAGTAAAACATTCAGAGGTGGTTGCCTGGCAGTTTGGAATATTGGAGCGCTGCCAGATCAGGGCATTGGGCATTATACTAGCTGGCCCGCCACTAGATAGTATAACTGAATAAAAGGAGTTGAGAGTAAGAAAATTGGAAGTAACTGAGACTGTAGCTGGCAGGGAGGTTCACGCTCCCTTTACAGCCCTTCGCCAGATTCCGAAGAAGGAACAAGAAGCCTTCATTTTTCACACTCACTTCCCTTCCTACATCCACATCACCAATCCCCCAAGGGAGAATCAGACCTGATGACATCCCTGTTTTTGTACCTCATATGTAACTTAAAAAAAAAAAAAGACCCGTGTTTTGGGGACAAGTGGATTTTTGGTGGGAGGGGAAGGCATCATTTTTACTTTTGTTAAAATACCAATGATGAAAATTATGATGAATATGGAAAAGATAACTAGGTAGCATTGGAATCATTGAGCAAGCTAATTATTACACTTTCACAAAGCTTGAAACGTGGTCTATCGAAAATTCAGAACACAGACGTTTGGAAATGTCTTTATCCTTTCAGCATTTAACGTTGGGAAGGGGACAAGTAGAAATTCTAGTGCCTGGATATCCCCAGGCTAATTTCTAGACAAGTGAGTTGTGATAAGTTCAAGTTTCAGATAAGAACGTTTTTTCTTCTCTTGTTGGTTTCTTTAACTGGTGAGTAAAAATGTCCCTGGAAAGGCCTGAAAAAATTAAGAGATTGCCTCAATGTGGGAAATTATTGAGATAAGATTTTGGTGAATTGGCATAAAAATGAGGACGTCCAGTGATTATTACTTAGTTGACTTAATAAAATATGTATGTATATATGTGTGTGTTTCTAAAAGATTAGTTCAGAGTTCTTAGTTTTTCTTTACAGCAAATACATAAAATAAATGTGAATAATTGAAGCCATTATATAGGCACCTTTCCACTCCAATTTTGTAAGTAGATATTCCAATAAAAACAAACCGACATCGTACCTTCTGACTTAAACATAATAGATAGTACCTACATATTTAACTTTTTAAAAATGAAAAATATTTGGATTTCGTGTCTTAAAGGTACATGAAGTAATATTTTTCAGCTTAAATTACCCAGATAATTTCTAAACCAATTCTTCCCTTTACTTGGCTTACATAAGTGTGGCTTTTGATTAATATAATTTAGTTGTTGGTCTATCTGTGGCACTTTAACCTTCCCGCATGAGAGCATGCCATGGAATGAAAATTTACTTTTTCATTCTCAAATGTACCAAACACAGTTTCTGTGGTCAATTTACTGTCTTTTTTTTTCTAAATTTGTTTGGAGGACCTCATAGGACGTAAGTCCTTTGACAAGGGGACCATTTTAGCACCAACATTACAAAAGCTCTTCTGTTCATAAGGGAAATATCTCCCCCTGAATTAAATCTAACCTCTTTAGTACTCCCATTTAGCCACCTGATAAATCCACTTGAGATATCTTTTGGGGAGAGAGAGGTACATGGGAACAATAACACTTCCTTTTTGAACAGTTTAATAAAGCTTCGTGAGATTTCAAGATGAAAGATAGTGTGTAATGCTGATAGTGCCCTCCAAAGCTCTGCATTCATGGATCCAATTACTTTTTTGTCATGGTAAAAGCCACAGTGGGTATATTAAATGGGAGCGTGGCTTAAGAAGTAAGGCCTAGGAGTCCGGGTATTTGGTTTCTGAGGTTGACTCAACTTCTGCTTTCTTATCTAAGTATAGCCACGCAGCTTAACTTCTTTGCCTCAGTGTCTCCTTCCATAAAATGCCTAACAAATATCTGAGAAATGCTCTTAAAATGACAGTGCAAATTGCCATTTAGAATCACATTGGAATTGCCCAGAAAAAAAATGAGGTGAGTGTTCAGCAAAGGGAAATATGATCTTCTGCTTAATTTTAGCTTTTATCCTGAGTTTTACTTTTTAAAAGTCATGAGATTTCTAGAAAAGGAATGACATTTTCAAAGCCTTGAAGACACTTGTAAAAGGATGCTCTTTCAACTGTTGTCTATTTCTCAGGGAAGTTTTGACGCTGGCACTTCTCCAACTTTCTTTCCTCCCTCCTCCCAATTCCAAGTTCAAAACAATAATCGCAATGTTAACTTTTCAGATTCTGGAATATTGTCTTGGATCTGATTTGTCTAGTATAATTTTTATAAATGTATACATATCAGATCTCATCACATCATGTTTGCTTATGTGGCTACTGACTTTAGATTCCATCCCCAAACCCTCAGAATGATTCATGTAACTGTGAAATGATGGATTATGAATTTGTGGAAGTGTCTAATTTTATTTTACAAAATTCAAGTGGATAGAACGTTGTCATTTATTTATTCATCAATTGCCCATTGTCCTGAGACCATGTGAGACAATGTTGACAGTTGAAATGCGACCTGTAACACCTACAAACTGTTGAAAGATAAACTGAGGCCTAGGTAAACATTTTAAGAGTCTATGTGAGCAAAAATTGATTCAGGTCAAGCAGAACTAAATTGGAAGTGGGTAGGAGCACCCTACCAACAAGATCCAGGAGAGACTTTTAGAAAGAAGAGGCAGAACCAAAGCAACTGAATTATTTGATTGGTTGTAGCATAAGTGGTTGCCTTATTTGAGAAAGCCCAGTTGGCTGTTTGTGATTGGCTATCCTTCAGTTGTGATTTCTTAATCTTGAGGCATTTCAGGCTTAGGTTTTGGTTTGCTTACACAGATAGCTAGTAGAGCATTAAAGCCACCTCAGTCTAATGGGGTCCTTGTTTAATTAATTTAAGAGTAACAAATGGTCATACTCTTAAAATATTCATACTTAAATACGTATTTTTCTGGTAATGAGCAGCGTTATGAGGATACATTTTTTGAAGGATGTCTAGGAGGTTAAAACAAGTATTTTCTATAGGCACCTGTGACTGTGTATTTTGAGAAGGGCTGTTGTGAAACATCATAACCCCACAGACACTTTTGTCAACAAATCAAAGACATAGGCATCAGGTATTTGGCTATGACAGATATATTGGGTATCAAAGATCATTTTCATTACTTATAATAAATTAAATAAGTTATGGAACTACTGAATAGAAGTAAAATAAATATAAATATTTTAGAGTTAGATTATTTGTTCCAGAATTGAGAATCCTAAATTGAACTATCTAGACAAGTAAATTTCTAGCATATCCATGATTTTCACAGGATCCTACCCACAGCGTGCTCTTGCCTGACTCCATATTCCAAAGGAGATTTCGGTAAGAAAATGGAAGAATTTAGCTTCATTTTGGAGATATGAGAATTTATTTAAGTAACTTCCCTGTAGTCCAAAGATTAGGTAGCTCTGATTGGAGCTCAAGATTGAAAATTAGTGGAAATAACTTCTTACAGACCTTGTCTAAATTTAACTTGGCTTCAAACCAGTAAACTGTAGCCTCTATAACTTTGTGGACAGATTATAGCTCATCAGTATGACTAAAAAATCACTGTGGAATTGCTCTGTAATAGTTCTGTTGCTATGCCTATAAATACAATTTTACTGTGAGACTTCTCCATTTTCTAGCCGCTCAGCTATACTTTTCTGTATCAAATTGAAGGGCCTCAGGAATATTGTAAATGACAAATTAAAATAGTCTCAGATAAAACACAATAAGTCAACACTAAATTATCAGTGGTTAATAAAAGAAAAAATAAATCATTGAATTTCAGAAGTATTTTTAAGAATCACGTTCTGCAATTGATTTTAGCTTACTCTCTTTTCTATACAAGTCTAAAAAGGTAAAATGAAATTATTCAAATTTCAATTACATTCCACTATGCTTAACCTACAGAAAATTTAAAAAGAAAACACTATTGAGGCAAAATAGACATTGTTCCCTAAATAAATAATTAAAAGGTTGTTATAAGGGACAAGAGAAGGATGGGGAATCCTTCTTGTAGCTGGATAGAATTTGAGTATTAGTGGGGAAAGGAAAAGAAAAGAATCTGGAAGGGGTGCCCGGATGGTTCAGTCGGTTAAGTGTCTGCCTTCTGCTCACGTCATGATCTAGGGTCCTGGGAGCAAGCCCCACATCGGTCTCCCTGCTCAGCAGGGAGTCTGCTTCTCTCTCCCTCTCTCTCCCTGTGCCCCCCAGCCCCCGCTCGTTCTCTCTTTCTTTAAAATAAATGAAATCTTTAAAAAAAAGTATCTGGAAAACTGTTTTAAATAGTTTATATTGAAACAAATAGAAAAAGACGAAAGCAGGCAGTCTGAGATTTGTACTTTTCCTTTTTCATATTATCATTGTGTGTATAGAACTGATTTTCTGCTTATTTCCCTATTTCTCTGTAGCTTTGTTCTCAAAGTGTGACCCAGCATCGGAATCACTCGGGGTGCTTGATAAAGATGGTATTTTACAGATGATCCAGATTTCCTGCAGATGTAATACCTGGCAACCCACAAATTTCACAAAGTTGCCAAGTACTTCTTGGAAAAAACAAAACTTAATACTACCAGAAATGGTGTGATGAGAAAATATGAAGAAATCAATGACTACCGTCTTTCTGTTTTTGTTAAGACTATATTTTAGAATAGTTTTAGGCTCACAGCAAAATTGAGGGGAGGGTACTGAGAGTTCCTATGTATTTCTTCTGGCATGCATGCATGGCCTCCCCCTTATCTGCATCATTCACTAGAATAGTACATTTTTTACTGAGGAAGAACCTGAATTTACATGTTAAAATCACTGTATAACTCCCTAATTTACATCAGGTTTCACTCATGGTGATGCACATTCGGTGGTTTTGAACAAACGTATAATGACATGTATCCATAATTATAGTATCAGTTAGAGAATTTTCAATCTGCTAAAAATCATCTGTGCTCTACCTATTCATACTTCCCCGTTCCCAGCCCCTGACTACTACTATTTTTTTTTTTACTTCCTCCAGAGTTTTGCCTTTTCCAGAATGTCATAGAGTTGGAAACATGCAGTATGTAGCATTTTCAGATTACTTTCGCTTAGTAAGATGTATTTAGGATTCCCCTATTTCTTTTCATGACTTGATAGTTTATTTCTTTTTAGTGCTGAATAATATTCCATTGTCTGGATGTATTTTATTTCTTCATTCACCTATTGAAGGACACCTTGGTTGCTTCCAAGTTTTGGCAATTATGAATAACGCTGCTGTAAATATCCGTGAGCAGGTTTTTGTGGGGACATATATTTTCACACTTTTTAGGTAAATACTGAAAGGTAAGGTTGCTGAATCATATGGTAGGAGGATGTTTAGTTTTGTAAGAAACTGCCACACGGTCTTCCAAAGTGCACATTTTGCATCCCACTAACAATGAATGAGAGTTTCGGGTACTGCACATCCTCACCAGCATCTGGTCTTGTCAGTGTTATGTATTTCTAATATGCATGTAGTGGTATCTCCTTGTTTTCATTTGCATTTCCGTGATGACATATGATGTGGAACATCTTTTTATATGCTTATTGCCATCTGTATATTTTCTTTGGTGAGGTGTCTGTTGGGTCTTTGGCCCCTTTTTAAAATGAGGTTGTTTGTTGTTTTTTTTTTTTTTTTTAAGATTTTATTTATTTACTGATGTGACAGAGAGAGAGTGTGCACACAAGCTTTGGGGAGAGGTAAAGGGAGAAGGAGAAGCAGACTCCCTGCTGAGCAGGGAGCCCAATGCGGGGCTCCATCCCAGGACCCCGGGATCATGACCTGAGACAAAGGCAGATGCTTAACCGACTGAGCCACCCAGGTGCCCATAAAATGAGGTTGTCTGTTTTCTAAGTGTTGTGTTTTAAGACTTTTTTGTTTATTTTGGTTAATAGTCCTTTATCAAATAGATATGGATTTTGGAAAAATTCTCTTTCAATCTGTGCCTTATCTTCTCATTCTTTTGACGTTGTCTTTCACAGAGCAGAAGTTTTTAATTTTAATGGAATCTGGATTATCAATTACTTACTTCATGGATCCTGCCTTTGGTGTTATATCTAAAAAAAAAATCCATCCATATATTCAAGGTCATCTGGGTTTTCATCTATGTTATCTTCTAGGAGTTTTATAATTTTGTGTTTTATGTTTAGCTGTGTGATCCTTTTTTTTTAATTTAATTTTTGGGAAAGGTGTAGTTATATCTCTATTTGGTGGTGATGATGATGATCTTCGTTATTTTGCATATGGATGTCCAGTTGTTCCAAAACCATTTGTTGGGAGACTGACTTTTCTCCATTGTATTGCCTTTGCTCTTTTATCAATGATCAGGTGACTATATATACGTGCCTTTATTTCTGGCCTCTCTATTCTGTCCCATTGATTTGTTTATTCTTTCATCAATGCCACACTGTCTTGATTACTATAACTTTACAATAAGTCTTGATGTAGGGTAGTGTCAGCCCTCTAACTTTGTTCTTTTTCTTCAACATTGTGTTGTCTATTCTGGGTCTTTTGCCTCTCAATATAAACTTTAGAATCAGTTTTCGATATCCATAAAATAACTTACTGGGATTTTGACTGGGATTGCTTTGAATCTATAGGTCAAGTTAGGAGAAGTGACATCTTAATAAGGTTCAATCTTCTTATCCATGATTATGGGACATCTCTCCACTTATTCTTTGATTTTATTCATCATAGTTTTGTAAATACTTATGTTTAAAGAGTTTTAAAAATAGATACTGTACTTTAGGGAAGTAAAGAATTTTTGAGCTAGAAGGAAATTAAAAATAGAATTTTATCTGATATTAAAATCCTGAAAGGTTGTTTTCATAAAGTTCAACATTAAGCACTTGGTTTTCTTATGCTTCAAAGTTTAAAATGAAGTAAATTTATTTTCTGCTTAAATAAATGGGTATGAAGAGTAAGTGATTCAAATACATAATCGTCTCTATAAATGTCTCTTTGCAGTTGAAAATAAACATCTCAATGTCCTTCCTTCTTTCCTTCCTCCCTCCTTTCCTTCCTTCCTTCCTCCCTTCCTCCCTCCCTCCTTTCCTTCCTTCCTTCCTTCCATCCTTCCTTTCCTTCCTTCCTTCCTTCCTTCCTTCCTTCCTTCCTTCCTTCCTTCCTTCCTTCCTTCCCTTTTTCCTTCTGTTTTCCTGTCTGTGTCTTCCCTGTCTTCTTTCTAGTAGTAGTACTTAAATTGACAAATATGGATATTAACTATATCACATTTTTTAATGTACATGCTATTTTAATAGTTGTGCAGAGATTATAGGGATTTTCCAGTTTACCTAATTTTGTAGAAGCTGTTGGTTGGTTGGAACTAAACTTCTATTAAAAATGACTGTAATAAATGTAGTATGTTGCTTAAAATCCATGCAGTATGCTTTGAGATTTACCCAAAATTAAGAGTGACTCCTTTGTTTGGATAAGACTACACTTTGAATCATTTAATTATAGTAAAACAAAATACCAAGATGTCAAGAAACAAAAGCGAAATGTGTTGTCTCCCCCTTCATTTTACATGAAATGCAGAGCCCAGATAACACTTAAGTAATATGCATAGCCTTTGCAATGTTCGATATCTTATGAGTTAGTGGCCCATCATCCCTTCCCTGGGTGAGTCCTATGAGCTTTACTCTTCAGTATGACATGGCCTTTCCTCACTTGCTGACCATAGGCAGGTTTTGGAGGGGATCTTAAGTTATCTGGGTATAAATTGTTCCTTTAATTTTGATGTATAAAGGGAATGGACTGTGAAGGTGATTGTAGGGAAAAATATGAAAGAATTGAAATGGATTAAAAAGATGAGTAAATGACTGGTCCAGCACCATCTTCTAAGATGCCTCTGCCTTTCATTGTTTTTGAGCTATTTCACAACTTTGTAAATTATAAGACAATGATACTAATGCAAATGAGTTTCTTTAAAAATTGCAGTTGTGTCCAGTGAAATGCAATTGATTGTTGCCCTGCAAATAGACCTATTTTACCTATATGTAACCTTAAATTCCCCTCTGAAATGGTTGTAACATCTTGCCGTTTCTCCCATTAATTAATGATTTAAGTAAAATGTTTGATATGTGTTCATTTTATATCTATATGAACTTAGGATTAAACAGTTTTTTAGGGGTGCCTGGGTGGCTCAGTTGTTTAAGCAACTGCCTTTGGCTCAGGTCATGATTCCGGAGTCCTGGGATCGAGTCCCGCCTTGGGATCCTGGCTCAGCAGGGAGCCTGCTTCTCCCTCTGACCCTCTCCCCTCTCATGCTGTTTCTCTCTCTCTCTCTCTCCCTCTCTCTCAAATAAATAAATAAATAAAATCTTTAAACAGTTTTTAAAAGATTTTATTTATTTATTAGAGAGAGTGCCCACGAGCAGAGGGGGTGGGTGGGGGCAGAGGAAGAGGGAGAGAGAATCCAAGCAGAATCCCAACAGGGGGCTCGATCTCACCACCCTGAGAACAGGACTTGAGCCAAAACCAAGAGTCTTCTGATCAACCAACTGTGCCACCCAGGTGCCCTGATTGAACAGTTTTAATATCTTATTATTTAACACCATTTAATTTACTTTCTAATTAATAAACACTCCTGTCTTTACTTTCTACTAAATCACAAAAACTTACTTAAAATTCTCAGCCCATTGACTTAGGTTAAGTAGTAAAGCATGAACACTTCCTAAAAGTCCCCTTGAAAATATCGTATTCTAGGTAATTTTTATCATATCAAATCTATGCTAGTATTCTCTTTTTCCTAGAACTGGCACTTACTCCAGATTCTACACCATTTCCCTATGCCTTCACCTCTGTAAATATGAAGTGCATTTGCCGCGTATTTGTTATGACCACTATTATTTTGATATAATGACTCTAATTCACGTATCACACAGTATTCTTATAGCAGAAGGGATTCTGGCTGACCTTACATGTATGTGCTGATAGGATTTCTTATGAAGTTTGCTTTTTTTTTTTTTTAAAGATTTTATTTATTTATTTGAGAGAGAGAGAATGAGAGACAGAGAGCACAAGAGGGAAGAGGGCAGAGGGAGAAGCAGACCCCCTGCCAAGCAGGGAGCCTGACGCGGAACTCGATCCCGGGACTCCAGGATCATGACCTGAGCCGAAGGCAGTCGCTTAACCAACTGAGCCACCCAGGCGCCCTTAATGAAGTTTGCTTTAACAAATCTAGCCTCTATAATCCATAAATATCTGTCATAGTCAATATTAATGAGCGTATCAGTTGTTATTTTGCTGGTTGATTTAAAAATGAGAAAAATAAAACAGGCATAAAATAAAAAGCATTATTTACTTATTAGTCAGAGTGATAAAAGAAAAAAAAGGAAGGAAACAGAAATAATCCCAGAATTACTATGCATAGAAATTTTAAATCCCTAAAAACTGGAGAGTTAGAGCATTATAGTCTTCTTATTATGTAACAAAGATACCTGTTTTTTATTAAGAAACATTTTTCGTAATCCTTAAGAGATTGTTTTCCTCTCAATAGTTTGTTCTGATTATAGACAAACCCAGCCTCTCTCCCACAACAAAAAAATTTGAAATGAGCAAGAGGATTAATTCAGCAAAGAAAGATCTCAAGCCTACAGACAAGAAAATGAATCTAATTATGGCTAGGCCGATGAAACCAAGTAAAGATCCAGCAGTCGGAATTTATTATAAAAGCAAATAATGAGATCATTCAAGAAATACAAAATTTAAAAATGTTTCTCAGTGTGTGATAAAAGGATATGAAGAGGTTCTCTGTGTATTCAACAGGAATTCGGAAAACACAACTTCCAGAAAATTAAATGTTACTTGTGTTTGGAAATATGATGAAAATAAATTAGGTAATTATAGTAAATGTTCTTCAGTTTGTTCCCCTGTATACCACAGAAATCAGTTTGATACTCCTTTTTTCCTTTACAAATTTTAGGGCCTTCTTTTATCAGGGCCATGATGGAAAAAGAAGGAATGCTACCCCAAAAGTCAGTTTGAATCTACTTTAATTATTCTTGTGTAGTGAAACCATAATTGGAAAGCAAATTATAAGCTTGAGTTTGTAAAATCTGTTACTTTTCACTCATTGTCACCATTAAAACATAAGGCCCTCATAAACATAGGACGCAGGAGAATTCATTTTAAAGCAGAGAAGGTTTATAAGATGAAGGAGAGAAATGCAGTCAGGGCCCAACAGGACGCATGTAGGAGGTTAAGACTGGAGGAATCATAAGGGAATTTCAGAGAAAATTCTGCCCTTCAGCTATTTTGGCTTTAAAATCCTGTCTAGCACTAATATTATTGAGCCATTTGGTATAGTCCTCCAGTACCTAAACAGGATGATAAATCTCTGCTCCCTATAGAAAAAGTTAGATACCCTACCAACTTCTTTCTATATGTGTGAAGCATAAAGGCTTTTTGGTGCCTTTTCTAATTTTACACCTGTTTTTAAATTGAGGCTTGATCTGACGGAAACATACACTTGGAAAAATGTTCTCTTTATCCCAATGTTCCTTATGCATATATTTGCACAGCTATCAAGATTAGCATGAAAGAGATATTTATTCCAAGATCCCTCTCCTTTTGATGCTGTTTCACTCTGTTTATCCACAATTATTTTCATAACAATGTATTGTGATGCTGCAAACTAGGGACAAGTCTCTGGAGGAAACAGTGTTCCAAGGCATGGCCATCATTAGGAGACAATAAGCTTGTTTTCATTCCAACATTCTTAGCTTTGTTAAAGGCTAAGTGGAAGAAATTAACATACTGCACGCCTTACAAAGAAAATTGTTTCTAATTATTTTGCTTCTCAAGTTATTCCCTGAGCCATTGATTGGACTTTAAATCTGTTTCATATCAGTACCCTCAGCTAACATAATTTTTCAGTGTTGTTAAAGATAGTCTATTAATTGAAATAAGATTATTCTACTAAATAAAAGTAAATAAAATGACTTGGGTAGCCAGAGTATTCAAGTAACCATTAATTTTGGTCGGAAATTAGAAGTAGGATGAGCCAAATGTTTGAATATCTAAAACTTAGCTTTCAAATACTGATTGTGCCTTTCAGGCAAGATGGAATGGAATTTAGAAAAATGTTAAGAAAAGTGTGTGTTTATTATGCTATCAAGGGCGGAGGTAGGCAGAATGATAGGGCTGCAAAGATGTCTAGGTCTTAATGCTGTGGATATATTACCTTATATAGCAAAAGGGAGTTTGCATGTGTGATTAATCTTGAGGTGAGGAGAGTAACCTGCTTATCTTGGTGGGGCCAATCTAATCAAATGAGCCCTAAAAAAAAAAAAAACAAAAAAAAACCAGAGCATTTTCCCAGTTGTGGTCAGAGGGAGGCATAATGATGGAAGTTCATTAGAGAGATAAAACATTGCTGAGCATTTTCCCAGTTGTGGTCAGAGGGAGGCATAGTGATGGAAGTTCATTAGAGAGATAAAACATTGCTGGTTTCAAGATGGAGGAAGGAGCTCAAAAGCCAAGGAAAGCAAGCAGGCTCTAGAAGCCGGGCTGTCTCCTGGAGCCTCCAGCGGGAATGCAGCCTTGGTGACACCTTTATTTTAACTAGGTGAGGACTGTGTTGAACTTCTGATGTACAGAATTGTAAGATAATGAAAACGTGTGCTTTTTAGCCACTAAATTTGTGGTACTTTGCTAGGACAGTGACAGTAAATTAACATAAGGCCGTATCTTGGCATGTGATATTTTAAGTTAATTATGATAGTTTAGAAAAGCTCTACAAAATAGCTATAATTAACTTATTCCTTTTTTAAAAATCATAACTCTCTAGAGATTTAACAAAATTAACATTGACAGATAATTAAGTGAGGAGCGATAGACCCAGGATTGGGTTGTGCATGTAGATATTTACAAGGTGCTGTTTTCCAGATTTTCATGTGAAAGCAAAACCGCTACCTTAAATTCCTACTTACACAAATACAGCATGAAATTAAGGGAAAGGATTTAATTTTTGGCTTTTCATGGAAAGCTATTTCTGTTTATAAACTTTTAAAAATCTGTATGTTTCACATGGTTGCATTTTCTGAACTATAAGTGTAAATGGTTATTAACACTCTGGCACCCAAAAGTTATATTTTAATTGGAAAAATTGGAGTCCTATATCTTGCAAATTAATTGAAGTCTCTCTACTTTTGAAAATATGTTAAAAATATTATGCAGTTTTACCACAGTGTAATCTAGCTTCTGGAAGAATCTAAATTAATATCAAGATTAAAAGTAAATAGTGATAGAGATTAAGGAGTTTTTAGATTTTCTCAGAGGATTATGGCATTGAAAACCTATGAAGTATTTAACCCAATTTACATTTGAATTAAAAATTGAAGTAATTATTGGTAATGTTTAGATTAGTTAGACAGCCAGCCCACATAAGGGAGTAAAAATAACCAACATTAATGGAGCACATAATATGTATCCTGTATGTCACATGTACTGTCCTATCTTCTCAATAATCCAGCCAGATTAAGTATTAAATTTTCCTTTTCTTATATTGAGAAAACCAAGGTTGCCATTTTGTCATCACTAGTGCAAGTATACAGCTGGTAAGTGGCTGACAGGACAGTTCCCTCCAAGTTTCTTTGACTACCAAACTTTTGCTGTTTTAGATCTCCAAGCTGGTGCCTCTGCTTTTAACTGAAAAATAAACACAAAGAAAATCCCATGTCCACACAATGCTAACAAATCCCAGAGAATAAACTCTTAGTACGGGCAGGTAGAATGGGAGTTTGGAACAGTACAACTCTGTCTGCCTATGTAGGTTACAGATGGTCACACAATCTGTGATCCTCCTCCCAGGGGGACATAAGGTGTCTCCTCTCCTTCATCAGGGGAGGTACCTGGGCAGGTTCTTTTTTGACCAATAGAAAATGACAGAATCAAGGCTATGTCAGATACTGGGCTCTGATGGCTTCTGTACATTGTTTCTTGGAACACTCACTCTGGAACCCCTGAGCCACTATGGAAGATGTCTGCGCATACAAAGGCCAGCATGCTGTGAGGAATCTCAAGGTAACCCTGTAAAGATGTGAAAGGCAGGAGGGGAGTGGGGAGGGGAGGGAGAAGCCCCGCAGCCATCTCCCCTTTTCTAGCTTCTGGTCCTCCCAGCGAAGTCATAGACCTTGTGAAGAGTGATAAACTTTCCCTGCTCTGCCCTGCCCACGTTCCTGACCCACAGAATCAAGATGTATAATAATAAATTTTGACTGTAAGTCACTAAATGAGGGTGGAGTTTGTTAGGCAGCAAAAGATAATCATAACGAGGTAGTGGGTAATTTTGCTCCCTGTTGCATCGAAATGTAATGGTTGTTCACATACTCATTCTTTAATTTGCTCTGCTTTCCGGTTTTCCAGTGAATTTTGAGAAAAGAAAATGGTATCCACAGCTTCATTGTCTACTCTTCTTTCAAACTGACATTCATTCAAATCCGGTGGTCTTAATACTTGGAATCCATTGAGCCCAACATGGGTCACTTAGGAATCACCCAGAATTAATTGTTTTGATTTTCATCCCAGTGACTTGCAGTCGGTGACACGTTTTAGGATGAATTCAGGCATAACCAACTGTTACTTTGCTGGATGTAATGCTATGTTTGAAATATCCCAAATCCTTCATAAATTGGGAAATTGACTCAAGATCAATACTGCTGCAGTTAATCCCTTTGTACATGCTAATATATTAAATAAGTGTTCATTATTCTCATTTAAAGCAGTTTGGTTATTTTACTGAGACCCTGTATGTAGACGGTCAAGATTATAGTGATTTGTCTTTCCCAGGATTCCATATTTTTAAAATTATAGTTTGCCACACCTGATGCCAATTTTTAGGATGTAATTGTGACAAATAAGGAAAAATCAGGAATGAATAAGCCTATAGACTTTGGCAGGAGAGATTGTTTGCATAGTGGAGTGTTTATATTGTTCACACGTGAGAGTTTGCAGTTTCCAAGTGAATGATTGCAGGCAGAGCTGGAGGATATCTGTGTGGTTCCATTTCTGATATGGGTCGATGGCAGACCGCTTACTTTTAGAGTCTTCTAGACTCAACCGGGCAGCTGTGGGTAGCATCAGTTAGCAACTAGCTCTGAGCTAGAAATAAGAGCACTGGTGTATTCTAGCAGGCCCAATGACCAGACGCTCATGAAGGATTAGGGTGACTTGGGACTCCTAGGGCTTGGAATACACTCCGTTAGTTGGAATGGTGGGGTGCTCATTCCATCTCTAGAGACTTCCCACAGTTGACTTCATGCACAAGGCTCTGTGCAAACATCACAACACTGGCAAGCAAAAGAAGACAGAGGAAAGCATTGTGGTCAGACAGACTCTCAGCTAAGGGAAATAGATGTGGGGAAAACCCAGGCATCTTCATGGACTGGGGCCTTAGTCAGTGAAACTAGGATTTTGCTCTGAGTATCACAAAATGTGGAAGTGGTTAATAGAATATCTTTTATGAAAGGATATAACTCTCATACCCATAGTAGGAACCATGGCCAGTCTCATGGTTTTGACCAAATCATAAGATCTGACTATGAGGGAGAATGATAATTCTAGAACCAATGTGTCCAATGTGGTAGCCCCTAGCAGTATATGGCTATTTAAATTTATATTAAAAATTCAGTTCTGAGCGACACTAGCCATATTTCAAGTGCTCAGTAGCCACATACGCCTGCTGCCGTATTGGACAGTGCAGATATAGACCACTTCCATTGCTGCAGAAAGTTGTTTTACACTACTTCCCTAGAACCAAGCCAGGTTCTTTTGTGAGGTGGAGGACTGAAATGCTGAATCACAGTGTGACACTCTGCTTACTGCTCTTAGCTAAAATAGGCTTGCCAACCTGTGTGGTTGGGCTGGAGAATTCCACAAGCCGCTAGTTCTTAGAGATGTTGCTGGACCTTCAGACTAGATAGCAGAAAATTTGAGAGCATTCTTGTGATAATTGCTCATCCATCCACTTTGTTCACACTTCTCCTAGGACTCGTTTAACCATTCAGCAAATATTTCCTGAGACCCTACTCTTTACCAGGTGCTACTGCAGACACCAAGACTCTGCAGTGAAAAAACAAAAACCAGCTAAACAAACAAAAACCAAAAAAACAAGGGCTCTGCTCTTATGCAGCTTACATTCTATGTTGTTGATACGACAGGAAAAAAAAAAGGTCAAACATGTAAGATAATTTCACACCGTATTAAGTTCTGTGAAGAATATTTTAAAAGGTGGGGGAGGTTGATGTTCAGGAGATCAAAAAAGGCTTCGTTGAGAATAAGCATATAAGAATAATACAAAGATTCAATAATCCCTTTGTTCTACACACACACACACACACACATATATGTAGATATATAAATATATATATTTAACACCTGTTAATAGCTAGTTCATGATTTATGTGACCAGTGTAGTATTATACCAGTAAAATTCCATAAATTGTGAGAGCAATTCAAGACCCCTGTTCATTCCCAATATACTGAATTTGAATCTCATGCCTGTGGTCCTGAGATTGGTATCTTTAAAAATAACTAAAAGTATGGGGCGCCTGGGTGGCTCAGTCGTTAAGCGTCTGCCTTCAGCTCAGGTCATGATCCCAGGGTCCTGGGATCGAGCCCCACATCGGGCTCCCTGCTTGGCGGGAAGCCTGCTTCTCCCTCTCCCACTCCCCCTGCTTGTGTTCCCTCTCTCGCTGTGTCTCTCTCTGTCAAATAAATAAATAAAATCTTTAAAAAATAAAAAATAAAAAATAAATAAATAAAAATAACTAAAAGTAATTTTTAGGCATAGCCAGACTAATCATAAGGACACCTGAACACTCCCTTGAACTTGATTTACTAGAAAA
Organism: Neomonachus schauinslandi; assembly: GCF_002201575.2. Taxonomy (NCBI): domain Eukaryota; kingdom Metazoa; phylum Chordata; class Mammalia; order Carnivora; family Phocidae; genus Neomonachus; species Neomonachus schauinslandi. Next base: position 6,789,408 of record NC_058405.1, read on the forward strand.
TGAGAAACAATTGAAAGGAAACAAATATTTTGACCCAGGTTGCATCAGCATCAAAATGAATGATAGATTGAAAAGATAAAGGGAATTATGAAAAACAAATAGTAACTCTTAAATTAATTTAGATTAACAGCTCAGAGGGACAACACTGAGTTGTATCCATGAGAGTATAAATAATAAAAAGAAGCAAAATGTCTTGAAGAGCCAGGTATAAGAAAGGATCAGCAGTAACCCTGAGATTTTAAATTTCATGTCTGAGATAAAGATGATGATGGTATTTTGAAATAAAACCAAACCAAAAATATTAAGAGAAGTCATATGGGTTTATTTTTTTACATATTATAAATTTGTTATTACTTGTTTTTTAGTTGTGGATGAATACTTTTCCTTTCTCTAAAGTTCTAAGACAAGCAAAAATAATAAAGAGAAACTTGCTTTCATGCCAGAAACTAAGCTAGAAAAAATTTCTCATGCCCAACATAATTTTAAGCCTCTCACATTATCCAAAATATATATACTTCAAATTAGAATTTCCAAATTAGATCCACCTTCTTATTACAGTTAATTATGAAAAAAACCCCAGCAAGGCTTTGTCTTCTTTAGAATCATTTTTAGAACCTAAAACATGAATAATATTTTTCCAAAATAAATCAGTTAACATCAAAGTCCAATAAAAAAGTAAACTGGACTACATGTATTCATATATTAGCTTGACCTAAGTCTGGGATCTGGGCCAAAGTTTTCAAATTATACTATCATTATTTACAGAAAGAAGGAAATGTTAACTAACATTATTAAATAAAAGCACGTATACACATGCATAACAGGAACCAAACTACATGCTAATGTTAATGAATGTTGAAGATGTATATTTATACACACAATGAAGATAAAATATCCTCTTGAGTAGTGTTGGAAATAGTAGCTATGCCAGGGGAAAATTTATACCATCTCCTTGTTGTAGGGTATACATTTATCGTGTTACAGAAATATACAAAAAAGCCACTTCCCCAGTTGCCTAAAACAAAATTGAAATTGAACATTTTGCATTTGAAGTTCTTTCCACCACCTCGTTTCTTGATGGATGGCAGATAATGAAACGTAGGTGTCTGCAAAAATAAATGTAGTATACGCGCTACCTCAGTCTTCTATGAAGTACATGTTTTATGTATTTAAAGAAAAAAATTGCCTCTGTCCAGAAAGTTGGCTCTTTTGTATTCATGATGGACCCTGTTTTGAGTTCTGTTTCTTTTGCTACATTCCACTTGGTTCAGCACAGATGATTTCATATTTTGTTAGGATTCCATATTAAGGCAAGTTGTATTTAGTGCTTAAAAGACTTTTCCTAATCAACCTAGACGTTCAGGCCACCTATCGAGACAAATATCCCACTCTTCTATCCAAAATATTTGATCTCTCTTGCCCCGTTGTTGTTTTGTGTGTTTGGGAGATGATCATCTTGGTGTGGGGTCCTGATTTTCCCAGTGACTTTGCAGCCCAGGAACTTGGCTGAAATGTTGATGAGCCCAGACAGAAGAGGTGATGATGGCAGGAAAAGATAATTGGGAAATAGTGCCCTGGGGAAGAAATAGTTTGGCGGGAAGAGAAGTGCTTGACCACTTTTTCTCAAAGGACATTTATTTTTGAAAGACAGAATTAGGAGTGTGCAATTGCAGAGGCAACTTGGTTTTGCAGAAATATATACCCCAACATGCTTAAACTCGTTTGCTTTAAAGGTTAAAAAAAAAAAAATAGAAGAAAAATGTGCATTTCTTGAAGAGATTTCCAAACTGTCATTGTGAGTAGTAATCCAATATTTCAATTTAGGAATTGAGAGGGTTTTAAGTAAGAAGCAATCATTCTGGGGAGAAAGCAAATATAAATGCCAGCAGTCAAAAAACCTGTGAAAAGATATGACTAAAACTGAGATTTTAAATATTTATCTGTAATTCCTGACTTTTAAAGTCCACAGACACGTTCCCTCGTGAGAAGAATACAAAAATGTGAAAATGTTAAAGAAAAGCATAAGAAATATTTCAAAGAGAAACAAATTAAGACAATATTAGTATTGTTACAAACTCTAAAATCAAACAGAAAATACTTCTCAATAAGACTGGATGTTCGTTCGAGGGAGAAGAAAACTATTACAAAAATAATTTTTTATTAGTATCACTTATTTTTATTTATTTCGGCCTTGTGACTTGCCAGTCAATTAATACATGGTAGCAGACTTTTTTATTATTATATAAGAAAGGTTTCGTTCTCTCATTTTAGGGAAAATTTTAACTAAATTGTCTAATTGAATGTTGTAAATACTTCAGGACCAGCTCAGGCCAGGCTTCGTTGGAGACATCTCTCTATTATTCTAGGACTTTTTGCTTCCTGTCTGCCACCCTGATTCCCTCCTCAGAGGCCCTGTCCTCTGGCCTGGCTCAGAGTTGCCTTTTTCCTGATAGTTGAGAAATATTTTAAGAAACAAATTCACATGTTGCTGATTCAAGTATCTTACTTTCTGACAGGAGGGATATATATTTTGTTAAACTTTCTTTATTCTTATGGATATGTCCCTCTCCATGCCTACATGTGTTTATTCCATATCAGTGTGCATAGATCTACTCATTCCTTTCAACGGCTATATACTATCTCCAGGTGTCAATCAGTCACTGTCAGTGGTTATCTGATTTGCGTATATTTCCTCACCTAAGGAGCAGCGCCTTCCTGGGCTTCTAGCCATGTTTTCTATTTGTTGGTCCATGAGTCTGTCTACCATACTTTCCACCTATGATATATTGCACACTCCTGAAGATTAGAGTATTAAAATTCATACTGCTGCATCATAGTCCACATATAAAAAATAGGATTGCCAAAGGGATACCATGTATTAATTGACTTGGTTTGTATCAATTTATATTCTTATTACTTCTTTACTCCAACTGTTGCCACACAAACTCAACAGCACTGGATGTTATAATTCTTGTATTTTTTTTAACCCAGTGTATTGTTAAAAATAGAGACTTTATTTTTTTTATTTTGGCCTCTCTAGTGGGTTTTGTGGTATATAGTTAGGACTTTAATATTTATTGAATGAAAAAATAAACATTGCCTATTCTTTTGTTTTTCTGCAAGAAAAAAACACATTGGTCAAAACATTTGAATATTTGTGCAAGATAAACAGACATTTTAATGGGGATTTTTCTCAGTATTTGTGATATTTTTAATTTTAATGATCATTATTTAAAAGGACTCCATTGAAATGGACAAAGTGATTCCTCTCAATTATACTGTTCAAATTTTTCTCAGTGTAATTATAGATGTTCTTTATAATAAAGGGATATAGACTGACTTTGAAAAGTTCTAAAGAGATTAGATAGTAAGATTAGATAGTAATCATCACATTAATATATAAAATGCACACATCCTAAATTAATGTAATATGTAGTTTAAGATTATATCAGCCAGCAATTCATTAAATTTGCTCCATTTACTGCCAATATTTTTTTTTTATCAAACAATGAAGTTTCCCTAAATATCCTTGGCTCTTTTCCATATGGTAATTTGTATACTTCTCACCAATATTTGATCATTTGATCTTAAAATTTCAAATATTCTTTAATTTTAAATAAACCTAAAATTTCTATGTGTGAACAGCCAGGCTAACAGGGGAACAGTGTCTAGAGTTACAAGTCAATATGGTTGGTTAATACCATTCTCTTCATGAGCGTCTACAGGAAAATTTTATAAATAGCCTTTTTAATGCAAGACTTCTCTTAAACTCACACCCGTAATAATTCTATGCAGAAATAAGACGGCCAAATATGTGGAAATAAATTCCATTTGTGTATTAAATATCTAAGATAGGAAAAAGTATGCATATAAAATTTAAAGCTAGCTAAGGATTCATTGAAAAATTTTTGTATACCGTCTATCCAAATCTGGTTTTAAAGAGACTGTAACATAATTCCAGTAATAAAGACCTTCTGGAATTGGGATTTATGGAAAAGAGATTATAGCTCCATTTGGTTCTAGAAATGCAAAGGGTCTGAATGATCATCTAGGCAGAAGGTACTTTTCTTTCCATGCTAAAGATTAAATGGGTTCTGAAAATATTGCTTTAAGCAAGCACACATTCTTCTACCAGCATTAAATTTTGTATTGATTAATAGTTACCATTTCTTCCCCCTTTGGAAAGAAAACCTGTAGGGACAAAAATCACTATTCTGCTTGCATTGAAATCCCTACTGACAATGAAAGGTAAGCATTGATTTTTGACAGGAGGGTGCAGCTTAGTGAAGAAATGATTTGAACCCTGGATGAGATAATGCTCCTATGATATCGTTATCTAAACAGGATGTATGTGATATCAGTCTAAAGGATTGTATTCCTTTAAATTCCTATATTGTTAATTTCGAAGCATTTTGAGATAGAACATTTCTTTCAACTGTGAAAAGTAACTCTTATAAAACATGACTCTTTATGATAATTCTTTTGAAAAATTATCTGAGTACGGGAAGAGTAACGGAATAGCAAGGGTGGTGATCACAGGGGTTTTGGCCACTTCAGGATTTCAGATAGTGTCTCTGAATTTATCAGGCTCTGGAAAAATCCATCAAGGTTGTAGAAAGTAATCAAGTAATGACTGAGGATGCATCCTGAATCCTGTTATGTGATGTGCCACGTCTCTTGTAGAGGGGAAGTCATAGCTGAAGGTGACAGGGATGAGGCAGGGCAGCCTCTTAATACTCTCAACAGTTTCCAACTCATGTCAGGCCAAAACTGTAATAAGAAAGCTCACAGCAGCTGCCTACACTGTATTTGGTTCTAACTCAGATGAGAACATTCATCATTGCTCTGCCCTTCATGAATGCACATGCATGTGCATTTTCAAATAAAAAGTCAAAAGATACTTCAAGGTTTGGATAGAATCCTCATACTTAAAAGTAACCCAAAAGAGCACAGCTTTGAAACTTCAGCAAGTATTAAACAAATAGCAAGACCTTGTCCATTTAAACGTGTATGTCTTCAGATCTGTCAGGTCTTTCCAAATTGTATTTTTGATATGAAAATAGCAGGTTAAATTTAATCTACACAAGGTCCTACAGACTCCTGGCTGATCTGTTTTACTTAATTGTCCTAAAATCTAAAGTAAAAAGAATTTTGAAATCATACTGACAGTATTTGAATAACAAAAACCAGTGCTTCTTGATATTTTTCTATAGACTTTTATACATAGTCAGTATCTAATTTAGTATTTATAATAATATTATTAATTAAGTGATTTTTTATAACTTTAAGTGATTTGTTCAGAGATCCATTAAGGATTTAGAGGGAGAAAAACCCTATTCTTTCATCATGTCATTACACTGTGTTATTCCAGTACCATCTAGTAAATGGTTGACATTCTCTACAATTAAACTTGTAGTATGGAGGCTTAGAAAATATTACATATATTTGGATTTCCATTTGGTACTTTATAATGATCACTATCATAATTTAAAATTAGATTTGAAAAACTCTTAGAAAACTAATGTCTGTCTTTTTTTTCTTTTTCTTTTTCTTTTTTTTTGGTGAGAATGATATTCTTTTGGTATACTCTGGTAATCTTTATGACTCACTTGTTATTTATCAATCCATTCACTATTTTCTTAAATTTAAATAAATTTCAGATTATATATATATATTAAATATTTTATTTATTTATTTGAGAGAGAGAGAGAGCATGCATGAGTGGGGGTTAAGGGGGCAGGGGCAGAGGGAGAGGGACAAGAAGACTCCCCACTGAGCAGGGAGCCTGATGCAGGGCCTTATCCCAGGACCCTGAGATCATGACCTGAGCCGAAGGCAGTTGCTTAACTGACTGAGCCACCCAGGCGCCCCCAGATTTAACATATTTAAACTGAACAAATAAGCCAGTGGTGTCACAACTTAAAATTTGTCAAGGTCATTCCTATGAGAAAAAATATAATTAATAAAGGTACTACAAAATTCTGCTTGCCCATAAGACAAATATTTGTGCTTTGATACACCATACAGTTATTGAATATCCTCATTTTTTCAGGCTCTGAGTTTATGGTGACGATCAAAACTGAGCTCCCTGCTCTGTTTACAATCCTATCTGGGAAAACAGTATTAATTAGAGAAGCACATTGATTGCTGTATACTTGATTCAAATTCAGACGGTGATGATTCTGAAAGAGATTAGGCAACACAACTGGCTCAAACTGGGAGATCGGGGAAGGCTTCCTGAAGAATGCCTGACGAAGAGGCAAGAAATCTGTAGGCTGAGATGTGACACAGGAGCCTGGCTTGGGGGGCATTTGAGGAGGAGAAGCAGGCTGTGGGAGGAGCTGGACCAGGAGGGAGCCTGACAGTTTCAAGAAAGGGAAAACGGTTCCCAATGGATAGAAAGCAGAGTGCAGTGATGCCAAAGAATCCAGGGGCTTGCCTAGGCAAGAAGGCTGAAATTTAGCCAAAAGACTGAGAAGCCATTAGAGGGACTTGGTGTGGACCAGATCAGATTTGCATTTGCAGCTCTCTCTCAGCTTGCAGTACCTGGGGGGGGTGGAGGTGGGGATGGGATGGGTGCAAAGTGGATGGGGGAGGGGAGGCAAGTCAGGAGTGCCGGGGAAGAACAGTGGCAGGAATCAGGGGAGGAGTGGATAATGACCTCTCTTTGGTTGTGTTTTTACAAGGAGACACGCATTTGCAGAGCATTTTCTGTCTGATAGAGGGATAAGCGTCCCCCAGACAGCATGAGAGACTGGCCCAATCAGAACATGCTCCGGTGTGTGCAAGCTGAACATCAGCTCTGCATGGTAATGTGATTTTAAAACACTCTCTCAGGGACGCCTGGGTGGCTCAGTTGGTTATGTGTCTGCCTTGGGATCATGACCTGAGCCAAGCCTTGCGGAGCCTTGCTCAGCAGGGAGCCTGCTTCTCCCTCTGTCTGCATCTCCCCCTGCTTTTGTGCTCTCTCTCTGACAAATAAACTAATAAAATATTTAAAAAAATTAAAAATAAAATAAAACACTCTTAAATCTATGTAAATAAGGTAAAAATGTTGAAAGATCATTGTATGCTCTTGGTGGTCAGAGATTCAGACTTGGAGTAGCCTACATTTACTGCAGTTTGATGAGATCTGCTTCTGAGTGCAGCTCCCCACCCATAAAAAAAAATGACAAATGATACTTGTCTTTGTTAATAAGCAAGACTGGGTTAGGATTACCACAGAGTCAATACTTATGCCAAAGAGAATATTGCAACCAAACCCAGAAAATACTGTATGTTTTGCTAAGTGAAAAGCACCTCACTGAATATCTGGAAACCTCATTGTCTTCCCATTCTGGCTCTTTTATGAGTTACCATAACTCAGCTGTAGCTGTAATATAACTGACCAGCACTGATGATGAAATCAATAGCCACTAAAACAAAAATAAATGGTGTTTGGGGTGCAAGAAACACTTAGCCATTTTCATCTTAGGGGAAATACATCTGACTTAGATATATTTCACCTCCCGATATTTCATATATATTAGTAAACCATAATTTTACCAAAATTTTTACAATATCTAATCAAGATACATAATGATGTCCTCTCTCTCTTTGTGCTTATGTAGAATCAGTGCCTGTTTTAGATGGGAATCACAATGTCATTCAATTTCATTAAAAGTCATTTACGGTTGGGACTTTGTTTTAAGCTTTTCCTACTATTCAGTTCAAAAAGCCTTCAAACAAGTCACTTGGGGAGAATATAGTCAGAGAGCTTAGTTGGAAGTCCCCAGATTTGGGAGATAAAGAGGCATCCCTTAACACATATGTGATTCGGCACATAAAATTCATTTTACAGATGCAACTATTTTATTTTTTTTTTTTAAGATTTTATTTATTTGTCAGGGGGGGCAGCCCAACTGGGGGAGCAGCAGAGGCAGAAGGAGAAGCAGGCTCCCTGGGGAGCAAGGAGCCTGAAGCTGGGCTCTATCCCAGGGATCATGACCTGAGCAGAAAGCAGACACTTAACCGACTGAGCCACCCAGGCGTCCCAAGATGCAACTATTGTAATGCAACATTCAAATGAAGAAACTGAGATCTCATGACTTTTAGCGCATTAATGTTGTTGATTCATTTTTTGAAGGTTGCTGATTCTGAAGAGATTTTATGCCTTAACTGACTCCCCTGTTATAATGATTATGTTAGCTGAGGTGGCATGATTTATGCACATTGCCCCCTTTGGAGGGGCACAGTGACCCCTCCTATTTCTATTATTTTCTATTTCTTGAACACAGCTGACTATTTAAATTGCAGTGAGGTTTGTGTCTGAGCTAGGACTGGTGTTAGAATAGGTTGAAATTTAAGGAGGAGGAATGACAGAATCCCCAGGCACAGACAAAAAGTATACCAAGGAAGCTTCAGAGGAGAAGCCTCTTGACCTTGACACAGGCCTTAGTAAGCTTCTGATAATGGATGAAAAGGAAAATAAAGAGGCATAAGCACTGGGTGTGCGTGTCTGTAATTTATATTATCTATATACATATGTATGGATTGTTCTAACAGTGTCTGTTTATATTGATCTATCCATATTATTTGCTTAAAATATAAAGAGTTGACAGTTGGTAGGCTGCATCTCACATTGTCTATTCTGGCTAAAATGTGGAAGTATGAAGAGGTTGTGATTATAACCATTTATGATTCAGTCAAGTAGTAAGTACTGTCAAGATGATATATCCAATCAGATATTAGGAGGAGCATCTGATTGTAGTAGATTATTCTATCTTAAGAGAGAGGCTGTATTAGATTGTGATTTTTGAGTTTATTAGGGCAAAGCAAACTGCCTGCTGAACTCCTCATCATGCGTAGAAGAAACTAACAGGCAAAGGTAAAAATGCTTTATCATCTACAACTGACCTGATTGTATCACAACAGGAAAGGAGCTGACTCTCAGACCTGGAACTAGGTTTGCTGACTCACTGGGCACACAAGTGTTCAGGGACATATGTTGTGAATTTGGAAAGTAGATGAATATATAAAGTCATATGAATATTTATAACTATCTAGTGCTTTTCAGAGCCTGTTTATTAACACAAAACAATTTTAGATGGGCTATCAAGAAAGTACTTTAAAACAAATCGCAGTCTATTTATTTAACAAACATTGATTACGATGCACAAAGTAATGTGCTCCAATAATATAAGCTACACATTTATCAAAGATTCCATAGTTTAATAGATTTTACTGCACTGATTATTAACAAAATTGCTTGAAATGCTATATCAACAGCTTTAAATACAAATGCACAGTGACCAAGCTCTAATATAAATGAATGAATTTGACCTGCTGGAAGACCATAGACAGACCGTAGGATGCTGAGCAGACCACAGTGAACAGAGGAGACTGTGCCCCCTATAAATGGTTGCCATGATTTCATTTTCCTTAACTGATGTCAACTGAGAATACTATTCCTATTTACAGATTTTTTAAAAACAAAATTCTACATACAATTTCCAACATTATAAAATCAGCAGCCAATTCTGATACTCAATATTCAACTGCCAGACCAAATGAGTACTCAGGGGGAAATGGCCAGAGGGCTCCCCAGGATGGGACCTTGCCTGTCCTGGTATTGAGAAAATGACTCCAGTGTAGAAAGTCCATGTAAATTGTTGGGGTGCCTGGGTGGCTCAGTCAGTTGAGCAACGGACTCTTGATTTTGGCTCAGCTCATGACCTCAGAGTCCTGAGATGGAGCACCCTGTCAGGCTGATGCTCGGTGCGGAGGCTGCTTGCCCCTCTCCCTCTGCTCCCCCACCTGCTTGCGTGCTCTCTCTCTCAAATAAATACATAAATAAGTAAAGTCTTTTTTTAAAAAAAGGAAAGAAATCCAATGTAAATTGTGCTAACTTTACATATTGAAGGGAATCCCACCAGAGGCGTGTTTCAGAATGTCTTTTTACAGAATGACCCAAAGCAAAAAAATCTCAGAATTTTTATTTTTATGAGTGTGAATTTTAAATGGAAACACACACAGTCTATACTCTATGTATTGATGAAATGTCCTTGTCAAATGACAGCTTGACCAGATTGCTCATTTGAAATTTATACCTCCCTTCATAAGTAAAAGAATCATTTCAGTTCTTTCCTTTCTCTCCTTTTTTTTTTTTCTTCCCTGTTTGTAAACAGCTCCACTGTGGGTCATCGGGGCCTGCCTGCTCTCTGCCCTGGTATAGGAGGGAAGGAGAGAATGGGGAGGGATGATTCACAGTGTGGAGGGCTGGGCACGAGAAGGCCACTAAGCAGAGTCGGTCAGAATACTAGAACGGCCAGAACAATTTGCTGGCTTAAAAATTCTCTTCCTGGGCGCCTGGGTGGCTCAGTTGGTTAGGCGACCGCCTTCGGCTCAGGTCATGATCCTGGAGTCCCAGGATCGAGTCCCACATCGGGCTCCCGGCTCAGCGGGGAGCCTGCTTATCCCTCTGACCCTCCCCCCTCTCATGTGCTCTCTCTCTCTCATTCTCTGTGTCTCAAATAAATAAATAAAATCTTTAAAAAAAAAAAAAATTCTCTTCCTTATGAATATTATTAAAATTGATTCAGTCACCTTGATTTCAGCTTCTTCCTCTCTGACTCGCTCTGATTTTCAGAGGCATTAAGTTGTTGCCCAAGATATGTGTAAATAGGGTCCTTTTCTCTCTACTCAACTTCCTAATGCAAAGGAAGTCCATCGATCATATAGAGAAGGAATAAGTGAAGGGGACTTATTAATTTTTTTTCTTTAAACCAGAAGATCTCCATAATCTTGGCTGCTTGCTTGCATTGGAGATGATATTCAACGAGTGCAGTTTAGGGGCACCTGGGTGGCTCAGTCGTTAAGGGTCTGCCTTCGGCTCAGGTCATGGTCCCAGGGTCCTGGGATCGAGCCCCACATCGGGTTCCCTGCTCCTCAGGAAGCCTGCTTCTCCCTCTCCCACTCCCCCTGCTTGTGTTCCCTCTCTCGCTGTGTCTCTCTCTGTCAAATAAATAAAATCTGAAAAAAAAAGTGCAGTTTACAATCCAAAGGACTGGACCCATTCTGTAGTAATTTTCTTTATTTGAGGGCATATGTCTTCTTTATTGTATTCTTTCTTGTTTATCCATCTTGCCAAGTTTTCCAGTAGAAGTATCCAAATAAGATCTTTAGCAACTTACTTTGGATGTTAGTTTTCTTTTGAAGGACAGTTATTAAACTCCTAAGAATGCTCATTTTCTTCTTTTTTTTTTTTCCTTTTTCTTAGAAAGCAGTGTCATCACTTTTTTCCAGTCTTCTATTTCTCAATAATATGTTACATTGAAGGAACACAAAATGGCCTTAATTTTGCAATAATGATCAAGGCAAAAAGTGTTTCCTGGGAACTAATGCTTCCCCGACAGGACGAAATGGCTTGAGGTCCAGCTGGTTAATATGCCGGAGGAAATGCCACAGGCCAAGATTTGTATTATTTCCCTGAGATGAAAATGAACCCCCCCCCCAAAAAAGGCGAAATGGATTTTTTTTCCCACTGATGGGTAAAATGGCCTCATTTTGGATGCAGAAGACATTTGAAGAGAAGGTATGTGTTCCATAACAGCTAAATCAAAATTTTCAGTGATCTCTGCTCTTGTTTTTAATACAGTACAGAGCAAACTATAATCACAGGAAAGGCCTGAGCTTGCCTTTTGAGCTTCCGCACTCTTAAACATTTCTTCTTCTTTATTTAAAGAAGCAGAAGGGGAGGAGAAACATTCAAATACAATTTTGCTGCACGCCAGTGACCTTATCGGCCTTTTCTTAGACAGAAGTACCTTTCAACTTCATTCAGTTTGGTAATTTCTTTTTCTGTCTTCCATTTAGATTTAGCCAGAGATAGATTTTTTTTAAAGATTTTATTTATTTATTTGAGAGAGAGAGTGAGAGAGAGAAAGAGCACAAGAGGGGGCAGCAGGAGAGGGAGAAGCAGACTCCCTGCTGAGCAGGTAGCCCGATGCGGGACTCGATCCCGAAGGCAGTCGCTTAACCAACTGAGCCACCCAGGCGCCCCAGAGATAGATTTTTAACAGGTTGCACTATATGTGCATTTTCCTAAAATAGTGAAGCTGCTATTAACAGATCGGTATAATAGTTAAAGTAATTAGAAGGATTCCATCCTTGTGTTAATTAACACATATTTATGATTGCCCGTGTGAACAAGGGCAAAGGAGGTAGAGAGGTGTTAAGATGTGTCAGTTAGATTTCAAGTCTTCAAAGACCTTTCATTCTAGCATAGGGTAAAGACAAGCATATATAATTATAATACAAGATGGTACATAAAAATGTGAAAAGTGTCCTTCCATATTTCAAAGTAAGAGTGACCAGCTCTGGCTCAGTCCATCCTGTGGGATCTTTGGGAGAGGATTCGACATGAACAACTTGCTAACAGGTAGTCTTGCTCTCAGGAGCTGAACTGGGCATTCATGTGGTCAGAATTGGTAGGTGCAGAAATGCAGATTTTCTTAACAATGGTTCTAAGAGCTTTATCTTTCAAAGAAACCTAGTTTGAATAAATAGAACAAACAGAGAGCGGACGTTTATACCTACTTTCACCATGTGCTAAATGGATCAGGGTGGGGCTTCAAGGCCACATTCAACGGTGTCCACAGCACTCCGTGGCACAGGATAGAGTGAAGAAATCCAGAGTTCTCCACTGCAACAGAATAGCTCTGTCTCCCTGAAGAAATCCTTCCAGCTAGAAATGTATTTGGGTCTACAGGTGTTTTCTTTAAAATGCAACCAACCCTTTGGTATATTTTAAGCTTTACAGAAAAGTCACCTTTGGTTTAGCATGGAATGGCTTAAAACTCAGATTACTTTTCTCCAAATACCTGATATAATTTCCATTAAAGAGATAGAAATTTTGATAGCAGTTGGTGGGGAGAAGTTATTTTGAAGTGAAGTGTTCCTGGGTAGAATGCAGACCAGAGGGTTGTGAGTAGTCAGAAAAGCCTTGGGGAAGCAGAGGAGGGGGTTCTCAAAAGCCAGGAGACAGATGCTGCACAGAGGGGGCAGAGCAAGGACATTCAACCCCTTCGAATTATACCACTCACTCGCTGGCCCTAAAGAGTTACTACAAGAAGATGAATCTTAATAATAGCTTTTGACCTACTTTGAGTCTTCAGTATGTCTTAGTTTGTTTTTTTGTTTTTTTTTCCCTCAATCACATAGCTATATAGATTAAGTGCACCGTCAACTCAAGAACTCCTATTCAAGTAGGCTTTAAAAATGTCACAAAAGAATGTTTGAGTCTACGTCTGCATAGAGATACTGCCCTCAGTGTGCTCAAGGTGGTGTTTGAGAGCTTATAGTGTCTACGGAAGACTTAGAATGTTGTAGGATAAGAGATGGCTGTGTTTCCCTTGATATTAAATATCTCAGATGGTCATTGTGAGCCCCACCCATGGAGTCCATGCTGTGTCCGAAACTCGCTGTGCTGTGGGTCAGTGACCCACTATCCACTCTGGATGGACTGCAATGTTTTTGAGAAAAATGCCTTCATTCTTTACTATCTCTCTAAAATGGTGGCTAACATATAAATAAAGAATGAATGAATGCATGCGTTCTTAATACATTATGACTAGTCTGTACGTTCTTTTAGCATTACCTTTAGATACAATTTTTTCATAAGAGTTGCAGTTCTTTGGTTTTGTTGTGTTTGGTTTTTTCTCTGTATAAAAGGAAGACTTGCACAGGGACGTTACAGGTATCTCTTCTATATCTAAACATTCTTTAAAATGTGTGGACAGAGAAAGGTAGAGAGCGTGACCTGAAAATAGGGGTAGATTGGAATGTAAACAAACTGGGAATTAAATAGAATACCAAACACTTACTAACATTTTCCATAGTTTCAGTAGACTCTACCCATTCTTTATTCCCTAACAACTGATCTTTCAGAGATAAGTGAAAAATATGATCTTGTTTCTGTCTCTGCTTAAAACCAGCTTGGGTCTTAGCATAGAATGAAGTAAATCTAACCACATGCCAATCATTCATATAGTGACATATAAGTAGTATTTAGTAAGAACTAAAAATTATTTATGATCAGCTCTTGGTGGGAGTTCAGGATATTCAGTATGACTCAATTTTTTTACCTTCCCTTGCAACCAAATTATATACTACGAAGACTTGTGATTTTTGTTTCTATCCAACACATGCATATACATAAAGACATCGTTAGGAAAAGTGATAATTAATGAAACTTTCTGGAGTGAGTATAGATAGAGTGTGTTCTGCTGTGACAGATTTTTTTCTTCACAGAATTCATTTTCTGTGTATCTACCATGTGTCAGATACTCCAGAGTTTCTGTGGTAGATACAAAAGGCTTACATGACATTTTTCTACAAAGAAGTTTGATTAATAGTGAGAGGATAAGCCAACACATGTAAAATATTTCTAGAGAAATGCCAACAAATAGTAAAGTGTTGAATTGGGTGAAACAAGTGCTTTCTGGCTTTTAAGACATTAGAGGCAGTGATTGTGGAAAGCACCATGGCGGGAATGTGAGAGTTAAAACAGAAAGTCCATGAATGGATACAGTTCATGCACACAATAAGGAGAGAGCCCAATTTCCGCATACCAAGTATTTTTGTTTAATTTGATATTCATTCTTTGCCTGGTTCCAGTCAAGATGACCTCAAGCTTTCTACTCCAGAACAAGCCAGACAAGTTCTACTTCTTATAGGTGTTAAATTCCTTCTCTTATTAATTTTGTTCATTGGAGTCATTAGTTGGTAGATCCCAATTCAGGTATTTGTCCTCCTTAATTTCATGCTACGGTTCCATGGGCTAATGATATAGTATTCCTCAAATGAATCTGAAAGTTTCATTTATGCCAGAATTTCTATCATAAAAGCATAGTTCAGAGTGTTGATGGAAAATTAAGATGATATAAATATGTAAGAGCTAGGAAATATATAATCTTAAACATTCCACATTATTTTTATTATCTCTTTCTCACAGCCTTATGAGGCCTTGGATACTAATATAAAAACCAAAATTAGAAACCTCTCCTCTGTGGATGTTTATTGCTCAGTCTACAGTGCATGCAGTCTTGATTTTAAAGCTCTAACACACACACACACACACACACACACACACACACACACAAATGATACTGTTTTACCTTCTGACAGGTAAAAAACCAGAGCCTAATTGTTGTGGTGGTTGTGAATTTTGAGCAAAGGTACTTTCTAAGAAGATGTATTTTTTCTTTTAATTTTCATTCCCAACTTCACAATATACATATATGTAGAGGTTGTGATTTTAATGGGCTCCCACCCTCACATGTACACAGATGTACACATGCTTTCAAACATAAACACACAAATATGTAAACATATATACGAAGATTGGTTACAACACAATTCACTCCCAAATCTCACTCCTCTTATGCTTACTGTTCAAGAGCTGTATAACTTTCCAGGGTTGGTTTCTGCTCCTCGACCCCCACCAAGGTTGAGTTGAGCTAAAGAACAAGAATATTATGGTGTTATTAAAATGAGAAGCTTCTCAAAAGGTTTCAGGATTTGACGTCCTATACTGAAAGCAACCCTTATTGAAATATAAATATAATGAAACCATTAATTACATAAAAGTAGAAATATTTCTAATTTTCAAAACTACTTCTCACTGAATACATATTGGGACTCAGGTTATCTACAGGATCCATGCACAATAGAAAACATTATCCACATATCATAGATGATGAAACCATTACACAGAGAAAGTGGTTTGCCACAGATTGCCATAGATCGTGAGTGGGGGAGCAGGGGATCAGTTCTCAGTCACTTCTATTCCAAAGCCAAAGCATCTTCCATAAAAGCAGAAATACCGCCACATGTTTCACATGCTAACTCATTTAACATTACAGGTGTTTTATATAGATTCATGCTTGACATCAAAATCACAGAATTTTAGAACAAGGGTGGACCTTATCACGATATTTTAGTAATTGGCTCCTGAGCTGTACTCATCTATTTTTGAATTCTCTTCTCTCTGAAACATCTGTAAAAATCAATAGAATGATCCGTTGACTTTCAGGTGGGCTTTAGCTTTCACAAGCTTTTAACTACCAGGCTTCTCCCATGTACTTTCCAATTCTGGCTTAAGGAGCAACTACCATCTAAACTACATGGGTGAGTTAAAATGCAAGGACAAGTAGGTTTTGCCACTCTCACGGTGAACTCTTCCTCTGATATGCAGAGTGATCGGGCTTCCCCAATTATCTCTGGTGAAGAAGCGAGTTTTGATTTGTGTGCGTTTCCACTCTGTTTTGGGCCAAGATAACAATGTTTGGTCTAGTGCACATGGCACGTTTGCAGCTTGCCACACACGTTCTTTGCTGGTTCAACCAAACGCTGAGTCATTTTTGTCCAACTCCATGAGATAAATCCACTAAGGGATGGGTGTCATGGCAGGGCCAAATTTCTATCAAAGATTCCAAGATGTTAACTGCAAATTCTGAATGCCTATCATCACTGTTAGGTTTTGGACTTGTGTTGGTTCACAGACCACAGTTTGAGAAAAACTAAGAGGAATTACTCGTTAATTTGTAACAGCTCAGCTACCAACCCGATGAGAAAAAAAAAAAATTGGGGGCGAGGAATTTATATTGTGATTCATATTCACTGTGCTAATATGTGTTAAACACTCAGAGAATAGACCTGCCTGGTGTTTGGGAAAACATTTTCCTTCCCCTGCCTTTAAAAGCACTTATAGACACCAGAAGACAGCAGAGTAGGAAATATCGCGGGCTAACTGGGCCAGTGAGTTGTGTCAGAGTCGGCCCGGGCACTCTGACGCTCAAATACACCGAGAAGTGAAGGGATTCATCAGCAGGGCGCAGAGAAGGGGACGTGCGTACACCCAATCAGTCAAGGTGACTGACAGCCTGTGAAAATATTACAGTGAAACACCATGTTTTGCTACGGAGGTCACTAAAAGTGGCCCGCCCAGATGTTAATGGGTCAGGTTTCACAGGTGTGTGGCAGCCGTCTTAAAATCTCCATAGTGCGCATGCTTCAAGTAAACCAAAGGCAGTCAGAGAGAAGCCGGATGGTTTTTGAGATGCTCAGAGAATCGAGAAGTGGAATGCCTCCTGAGCCAGCAGTCCATCGGAACTTTGGATAGAATTTAGTAGAGTTGACTCCAGACGCTAAGTATGTGCGGGTCTAACTGCTTTGTCGTATTCCATTGAATACATGCCCGTGGATTACCTTTCCATTTCTGCTGTGTCACAGGTCTAGAATGGCGCCATTCGCCTTGGCCACAAGCCAGGCTAAGACGACCAGTTTAGAAGAAAACTTGACTACCCTCTGGTGACCTTGCTACCTGTGAATGAATGTGACTGCTCATTTGTAAAGGCTCCGGGCGGGGGCAGGGGATCACTCTCTGATTTCTGATAGTTAAATAATGTGCTGGATCTATATCTATAAATATGGGTATATATTTGGTTTTTTTCAGACGAACCTGTAATACCATATGCATTATCATGAGTATTAACTGTGAGGAAGGCTAATAGCATTTAATTACGAGGACAGAGTAGCTTCAGTTTGGTGGACATACTCCGTGAGCAAGCAAGGATAATTCATACAAACACATGCCTTTGCCATCCAAATAAAGAGGAGTAAGTCTATATTTGAGATTGTGGAAAAGTTTTTAATTATTCTATTTTGTGTGTAGCCCTCTGGCTAAACATCTCCTAGCACAGGGAGCGTAGAAATCACTGGGCGGTCCTAGTGAAACACTAGGGTTTGCCCGCCCCATAAGCCGAGGTTGGGCTCGGATTTATGTTCTACCGACTTCCCAGGTGATGCTCACTCGATTCTCAGGTTGATCTTCTGATTAAAAGTGAGTATAATGCCCCACTATTAACAGATCAAAGCCCGAAACTCCATTGCAGGGTGCAGCAGGTCCATGAAAATCTGGCCCAACCCCCTTTTCCATTCTCAGGTCCTCCCATGACTCTTGCTCCACTGAGCACTGACAATGCTCGAGCTCAGTATCGGCCATTCTCTGAATATACCATCGTCTTTGAGGCTTTCGTGTTCGATCTTACTGTCCCTTCTGCCCAGAGTGTCCCTCCATCTGTAGAGTGAAAAATGATCACCTTTCCTTCAAGGCAAGTTCCAGTCAAATTTCTTCTAAGGAAAATACTGCCTAGGACTAAATTTAAGGGAATAAAAATGAGGACCTCTCAAAATTTGATTACAGTGGATTGTTTCATCATGTAATTTATGAACGTCCTGAGGATGCTGCTACGTGCTTCAGTCCATTCCATTAGGGGGTACAAGATTCAGTGTGAATTTTGGATCATAAACTGTTTTCATCATTCAGTTGATACCATTTCATTTTGTATCATGATTTTTAATAAAAAGTTTCTTCTATGAGAATGTTTGATATGGATTTTAATAATGTGCCAAACCACACACACAAAAATGTTGACCATAACACTTACGAACATCATTCATTATCATACTAAAATGCAAATAGCCTAGGTATGAGGAAAAGTCATTATAAATGATATATTTATTTATTTTTAATTTTTTTAAAGATTTTATTTATTTGAGAGAGAGAGAGCATCAGCGTGGGGAGGGGGCGCAGAGAGGGAGAAACAGTCTCCCCACTGAGCATGGAGTCCAATGCAGGGCTCGATCCCAGGACCCCCGAGATCATGACCTGAGCCGAAGGCAGATGCTTAACCAACTGAGTCATCCAGGTGCCCCAAAGATACAAAGATATATTTCTTTCTTTTTTTTTTTTAAGATTTTATTTATTTATTTATTTATTTGAGAGAGAGAATGAGAGAGAGAGAGAAAGCACATGAGAGGGGGGAGGGTCAGAGGGAGAAGCAGACTCCCCGCCGAGCAGGGAGCCTGATGCGGGACTCCATCCCGGGACTCCAGGATCATGACCTGAGCCGAAGGCAGTCGCTTAACCAACTGAGCCACCCAGGTGCCCCAAGATATGTTTATTTCTAAAGCGTGACTTTTCTTGGAGATTTCAGTTATGCATTCAGGTGTAAGTCTTTCTTATAAAGACACATTCATTTAGCCTAACAAAATTGTCTCAGATCCTGATTTTGTATCTGTGAGATATAAACTTCTATGTATACCTAAGTTTGCAAGATTTCACATCTTCGCACATATAAACAGGTAGTTCTGCAGAGTCTGACATTGTTGTTAGGTTTTACTAAAGCTTGAAACCTAAGTTTCTGCCAAAGAGGTTCCCGGTTAATCTGCTTCAAATAGTGGTGAATGCTTTATCATTAGCCAAATGGGGAAGGCATGGCTGCCTGCAGTCTTCCTTAAAGGTTAAAGAGTGATATATGGGTGCTAAGTAAAGGCTTATCAGGTTACTGTACATCAGAACACTGATAAAACTTCCTCAGGAAAGTACCAAATGGAACAAGGACCTTTTCAGAAAATGTTGGTTTGTAGATATGACATTACAATGGAACTCATCTAAATGACAGCATGGCTTAAGGATGGAATTTTTACTCCCAGATCAGGAAATTCTACAGCAGGAACCAAAGTCTGGCTTAGCTCTTGAGCTGTGGCCAGAATCCAGGTTGTTTTTCTGCTGTATGCTGGTTTTCAGAGACATGCAAGTTTCGGAAGATAAGAACAGAAGGGCATATTAGCTGCCACAGGTGGTACTTACCAGATTAACCAAAGGAGTGGAGGCCCCGGGACAAATCTTCATTCTCCCTGGTGTCCTTACAAGTCGAGCGTGGCGCTCATACTTGAAATCCCAATGTGAAAATGGAAGAAGAAGTAGAAGGTGTGTGAGTCTCAGGGCCCCCTTCGAGATCGTAAGACTTTGCTTTTATATTTTGTTTTGTTTGCTGTTGCGTCCTGTGCTTTTAAAAAATCTATTTTGTGCCAGTCATTTAATGGCAGGTCTTCTTTAAAATGTGGCTGGGTCCGTTTGGAGAAGTAGAGATACTAAGGCATGCAGATTTGTGAGAATAAGCCCAGAAAAAGGAGCCTCTTAAGTTAATTGTGTGTTTCTCACCAATTCCCACCAAGGGCATGAAAGCCACCACTTAAGTGATCTTTCCGTTGATTAGGGTAAGCATCCAGGAAGTCCTTTTTGTTATCTAATCTAAGTCGCTCTGGCTAAAATTCTCCCTGTTTTGTTTTTGATAGAGAGAGCCTATTTCCCCATTATATACAGTGGTCGTGGAGCCATCATATATTTTGTGAACCCCGAGAGGAAACCAAGCAGCAAGCATGTTTTTAATCTTCATTTAGTACCAGTGTTGGGTACTCTATGTGTGTACATATAACGAGGACGTAATGTATTGTAACCTACTTGGGAAATTGTAATTTGTAGGGACAGGTAAATTGTGGATTTGAGATTCAGACTCAGGCCTGACTAGTTCTAAAGTTCATATTCCTTGTCTCCATATTCTATCATTCTCCAAAAAGCATGAAGAAAGAACAAACATGGTTCATATAACCCTGAAAGGTACTCTGATATTTAATGTAATACTTAAGGAGAGAAAATTTAAAACAGGCTTCATGAATTCACTGATCAAAATTATACTGAGAAACAGTGTTTGGAAGGGTCAGGAACTGGTGGTTCACCAAATTGACAAGTTCAATATATCGTATCGTTGTGGTCTCATTTGATGTGCATAAGCATGCTAATTATGTTTGTCACAATTTTATACATATTGCAGTTATCACAAAAGTTATATTAGAACACTCCGTGAACAGTATGATCTGCATTAACAAATCCACATTTCACCATGAAAAGGGTTAGATTTCTAGATGAAATGCCACTACAGCTATGTAAAGGGGTAGGAGGTAGATCAATCCAAGTTCAGCCACTCCAGTGAAGTCATCCCAGCAGCCTAGGGTGACTTGGTCTTCAGCATCGGTGGTCCCCCCAGGTGTGGAATCCATATTTATGGGATTCATCCAGAGATAGGTGGAGCCTGGGTTCAGCCGTGCACAGGGCGGAAGCCACGCAAAGGTGTCCCAGACCACATGAAGTGGGGGATGGCGGCTCAGTCTACAGCCTCGCAGATCGCGGATACTTGACCCCTCTATAGAACACAGGTTCATTCTTTGTCTCTGACCAAAGTCAGTGCTTCAATTCTGGGCAAAGTCGTAAGAATTCTTCAGCTTTTTAAAGTTTAAAAGAAATTTTATAGCTATTTGCATTTGGTATTGTCATAAAGTGGATATATAAAAGATGTCTAAAGTATGGTTTCTGTCTTTTTGGAGTTTTGAATACTGTTGACAGGACAAGATGAATGGAAGAAGCAATTATAAGCAGGATTTGAGTTTTTCTCTAGCTTTAACTTGTATTAGGTAAGTCAGTTCTTGGGTCTGGACCACTCTGCAGTGAAAGGGCTGGACTACACTGTGTCCAAGTTCCGACTGAATTTACTACTTCTATCATTCTACTCAATGTCAAGTGAACAGGGTACAGAGAATAAAGCCAAAGGGATTCCAAGGAGGAAGAGAGAAAGAGAGAATCAGATGTGGTCAGAGAAGTCCTGGATTAGACAAGCTTTTGGCTGATATTAAAAAATTAAGGGTAAGAATGAGCTCAATGGAGAGGTCAGAGGGCAGAGGGTTATTATGGGGAAAATGGAAAGAATAAGGAAACCAGAAGTGAAAAAGGCATAAGGTAGTCATCTGGCATTGAGAAGTTTGGCTCAACTGATGGAAATGAAGGATGGCTTTGTATCAGAGAGTATTGGGGTTGCTTATGGAAATCCGTGCACACCAGGCCAGCAGGGCTGGGTTTGAGCTCAAAGATAAAGAGGAAGCATCAATCAGGGACCCTTCCCTCGCAGACCCAGAGGAAAGGGGAATGCTCATCTCAAGCAGTTTGAGCAAGATGAAACTGGCAGCCATCATTTCCAGTTATGACCAGCCCATAAAATATTCGGGGGAAAAATAAAGAATCAAATGCCAAGGCTTACTTAAAAGTACCTGGAGATTCACAACAAACAAGTTTGCAAAGACTCTGGTAGAACAGATCTGCAGTTCCACATGGTAACGATTAGCAGAACTGGGTATCTGCCATACCTTCACCAGGGCCTGGGAGCTACAGGTTGTTCCAAGTGAGGCAGGGCCTGCTTCTCAGCCTCTGCAGGGGACAGGAGGGTGTTTGAGTCTGAGACCTTTGGTGTAGGGACCCAGGTGGATCTTCAGAAAGGAGAAGGCCCTCATTTAGAGTGGGCATAGAAGAGAAGGGTTATATGGGAGTTATATAGGAATTTCACAATCAAATTTGTGAATTCACATAGGAAAGGGAGGGCTGCTCACATAATGAGGAAGATTAAAAATGTTTAGTGTGTATGTTAATAATCACTAATACTTTTGGAAGTCCTTAGATAACAGGCACTTAATTGTATAATTTCAGCATTATGTTAGATGGCAATTGAAAACAGTATGTTCATCTAAGTGTTCCCTTGTAACTGCTTCAAAATTTCGGCGTACCAGAATAGGTATGAATGTTAAAGAAAAGGATGTTGTCCTACTTCGTGCTTAACTTATTTTTGAGTACACAGATTTCTTGTCTAGCACCTTGGGATGAGTTTTTAAAATATGATCTATGTTCTTAATAACCTGTATTGAACATCTTGATGCTAAAGACAAGTAAGTTATTATAATCAATTCAATGTGGGCTGGTCAAGTGTTTCCTTTTTCACAAAGTAGGTTGCAATTCTCACGCCAGCTTTGCCAAATTGAAAATAAATATGCCTGTCTGGAAAAGAATCCAAGTGAGATTTTATAAATGAAATAATATGCTTTAATGCCAGGTACC
This sequence comes from Neomonachus schauinslandi, assembly GCF_002201575.2. Lineage (NCBI taxonomy): Eukaryota > Metazoa > Chordata > Mammalia > Carnivora > Phocidae > Neomonachus > Neomonachus schauinslandi. The sequence continues at coordinate 6,812,230 of NC_058405.1, forward strand.
AAAGATGGATCAAGAACACCATATTTGGGCATGAAGAGCTACTAAATGTGACTGCACTTAGCCTAGGAAATCAGTGATTTACCAGTTCCTACTACTTCCTGATTTATGTATATTGTCTATGACCCAGCTATTTACTAAGGAGAGGGAGGTGATGCTATGAATCCTATGTGAAAGATGAATCCTATGCTATTTACTGTAGTTTGACTTTGTGTTCCTTTTGACTCTTAAGTAAATTCTGAGGCCTCTGAAATAAAATAAAAAAACCTGTTTATTAATTTTTATTTGTACAACTGTACTTAATCTACAACTAACTGTGTAGTGAACACATTTTGCAATCAATCCAGTTAATGCATGATTGTTTTTTTTTTAATCTTTTTGCATTCTTTTCTTACTTAGTTTTTCACTGTAATCCCCAAATCTGAAGATGGCTTGGAAAACTAGAACAGATTTGTGAAACTGAGTAATTTTTCAAAAGTCTTGAAACAGAATAAAACCAAATTGAAATAGGTAAAGTGGGGCTCAAAATCATATTGCTTCTCAGTTGCCAGTAAATTTTGTATTTGCGGTAAATTGATGTAGACAAAGCAAGCACACAATAGTTTCACCAGACATTCACAGCATGTGATTCCAAGACCATAGCAGGGTTTGGTTTGAGTTTATTTTCTGAGTTGTCTTGGATGCTCTCCTTCCGGGTATGTCTTCTCTTCGGTCTCATGTGTCGTGTCTTATTTCAACTCTCTGACAGCATAAGCAAGCATTAGAGCAGAATAATCTGTATGCACAGTGGGAGAAAGAGGCAGACCAAATACACACTGAATAGGGAACAAGAAGTTTCCCGCAGTTGATAACGTTATTCTCCCTGGTAAAGAAGTAGATATGCTAACCATATGGAGACATGCTCATGGATCAATAAGGAGAACTTCTAAATATATGGCCATCCTGTGAAAATTTATATCTTGACTGAGGATATGTTTTGATAGCATAAGTAATATTCTCATAAAATTTTTGGAGTGACACATGAGGAATGAGGGAAACCATAATATAAAAAGCACATGTTAGATCCTTGCCAACGATTGCGCCATCTTTCTGCCTTATAAAGACATTGATTTCCATCCTATCCTGCTCTTTTATAGTAGCTCAGTTCTATAGATCTTGAGAATTCCTTTGGGAATAAAACACATCTGAAATTAGTGTAATGAGCTTAAGTTAGGGGAAAAGCAAGATTCCCTGGATCTTGGATAAATACACTCAGTTTAACAAATTTGTCAAAATGTATCCACTGAGGATATAATTTTCCTTAAAAAATATGATGTATACCTTTATTTATTTGATTATTTTTTCTTAACCTCAGAGCCTTTAGGATAAACTTGGAAAGGAAATTCTGCTAGACTTATGGTTTTAATATGGTGCCTTAAATTCTAACATTTCTTTCAGATATTCACCCCCAAGACTCATTTTAGATCTATTTGCTGTGGGAGAAGAGTCAGAAAGAGACTTTATGATGAAGTTTCTTCCTCTTTTCCTGATCTTCTTAAAAATAGGAGAAATGGATTCTGAATTATCGAATACTCCACTAGGAACTCAGCAGGTGGTTCCAAATTAAATTCACGAAATTCCAGGATGACATTTTCCTTAGATAATCCCAGAATATAACTTTACCAACTGCATGGGATTCAAACCAAGCTTCTTGCTAAGAGGTAAAACATAAATCATTAGGCTCTAAAATCAAGAATAATACTGTCAATTACAATTTCATGGTTACGAATGAGTAAATGAAGGACCAGTATAGGGGCGTCTGGATGGCTCAGTCTGTTAAACGTCTGCCTTCGGCTCAGGTCAGGATCCCAGGGTCCTGGGATCGAGCCCCACGTCAGGCTAACTGCTCAGCAGGGAGCCTGCTTCTCCCTCTCCCTCTGCTGCACCCCCTGCTTGTGCTCTCTCTCTGGCTCTCTCTCTCAAATAAATAAAGTCTTTAAAAAATTAAAAAAAAATAATGTACCAATATGCATTGGAGTAGAGAGAGTTTAAAAGTCATAAATACCTGAAAAAAATTCCTTACAGATCGAAGTTCTACAGTATCAGAAGTTCAATCTTGTTATACCTTTTGATAAATCTGTTAAGAAAATAGCTTGTTGGGTTATATTTGATTATTTGTACTTCCATATCGATCTTTGGATTCTTCCTATGCATTTGTAGCTATCCTTAGAAATGGTGAAATTGGTTAAAATATCCACAATATGGAATAGACAATAAAATTTCCTAGTTAGCATATTATGTTGATTTAAAACTCATTTTTGTGGGCGCCTGGGTGGCTCAGTTGGTTAAGCGACTCCCTTTGGCTCAGGTCATGATCCTGGAGTCCCAGGATCGAGTCCCGCATTGGGCTCCCCACTCAGCGGGGAGTCTGCTTCTCCCTCTCCCACTCCCCCCCTCTTGTGCTTTCTCTCTCAAATAAATAAATAAAATCTTTAAAAAAAAAAACAACTCATTTTTGTCCCATGAATTTTAGTCTTGATCAAATCATAAAAACCACTTTTTTTATTATGTTGTTAATCACCATACATTACATCATTAGTTTTTGATGTAGTGTTCCATGATTCATTGTTTGCGTATAACACCCAGTGCTCCATTCAGTATGTGCCCTCCTTAGTACCCATCACCAGGCTAACCCATCCCTCCACGCTCCTCCCCTCTAGAACCCTCAGTTTGTTTCTCCGAGTCCATAGTCTCTCATGGTTCATTTCCCCCCCTTCATTCTTCCCTTCCTGCTATCTTCTTCTTCTTCTTCTTCTTTTTTTTTTTTTAACATGTAAGGTATTATTTGTTTCAGAGGTACAGGTCTGTGATTCAATAGTCTTACCCAATTTGTAGCCACTTTTAGAAACAGAAATGATTAAATTTTCAGCAAACATTATTTAATGAAATGAGTTTCTCACAGATATGTTTGCTAGAGCCAAATTCTATGGTGAAAGCCATAATCTTATCCTTAATCTAAAAATGAATGTAATAAATTTAATCTCATAATTTATTTACTCTAGTATATTTATTCTACAGGCACATGGTGAATAATATAAAATAGTTTATTGATTATATTGAAAAAATAGAGATACAGTGGATTCAGAGGATGGGGTGAACGCATTATTCTCATTAATCAGATTTCATGAGTAACAGTTATGACATGTCTGTTTCCTTGAATTTGAACTTAGGCTTGCTGTGAACAACTGAATCATCTTTTTTCTTTGAAAAAAATCTGATGGCCTCTGGATGGCACAGTAAAAATTATAAAACATTATACTGTAAAAATATTAATATTGCAAAACCTTACAAAAATTATAGTACAATGTTATTTTGCCATTTGCTTTTTTATGTAAACATCAGGAAAAAAAAAAAAAAAACTCCAGCCATGAGAGCTTCTAATAAGAGTCAACTGAGCATGGGCTGACTCTCCAACAATACCAGAATCCCTCACAGAACTTTCTTCAGGAAAGTCTAAATTCCACTGCTCACATTTCTAAACACTCCTGGTTCTGGAAAATAAGGTATTAATCCTTCCAGTTGTAATTTTCCATGTTTCTCTGTTACAGTATTGTTGTATTCTACCTACCCCCAACTTACATTAAGCACAAACTGCATGCCAGTTATTGGGCTAAGAGAACATCACACTGACAATGACATAAATTTTCAAAATACTCATTTAAGGGAGATAGTGAAGAAGAATGACACGGAAATGAGTACTTTCTTCAAGATCACAGAGCTGAGTAAGTAATGAGAAGAGATCATTTAGTTTATACTTCCAAAGACTCTGCTTTTTGTGCCAGTTCGGAAGGACTCAGTTCAAACCTCACTTTTCACAGAAAGCTTATAGAACCTCTTCAGGCAATTCACAAGCTTTGTAATCTTTCTGGGACAAACTTTTTCTGAAAGGACCAGATGTCAACATTTTAGCTTTGCAGGCCATAAGGGTTCTCTCTCCTACTCAGCTCTCTGTTGCAGCGTGAAAGAATATGTGGACGTTGGTAAACCAAGGGATGGGATGCGTTTCAATAAAACTTTATTAATGGATACTATATTTAATTATCATATATGTATGGATACATATTTATTTATAGACATTATATAAAGTTAGAATTTCATGTGGTGTTCACCTGTCATGAAAGTTCATTCTTTTATTTATTAGTTTTACTTGTTTGTTTTCTCATTTGTGGAAAAATGGAAAACCATTCTTGGCTCACAGGCCTTAACACAAACAAGTGGCATCCACGGGCCATAGTTTGCCAGCCTCTATTCTAGAGTAGGATCTTTCAAACCTAAATGTGTCCTGCCCCATAGATGTTCTCTAATAACTAAGAAGTAATGAGAGACCACTCTAACCAAAATGTCTTGTGATACTGATAACACACAGTATTTATTACATGCCGCCCAAAATGTTTTATGCATATTATTTAAGTGAGTGTCACCCCAGTCCCATGGAGTAGATATGATTTACTTAAAACAATGGCTGAAATGGGGCTTTGACCACTGTCGGGACATCTCTGGCCGCACCCGTGAATGTCACAGAATCCAAATGTTTATCTCTAAACTTTGAAAAACATAATTTGTCTATCTTTAAAGGCCAAGGAAAACTTTTCACATTTCAGGAGGAAGGGCTAAACTAGACAAACCTACACAATACTGATATTTGGGAGCATTGGCCTTCGAGGGATTTTTGGAGGTCACTTTGACATCTTAGTAATGAGTACAGAGTAACTGTGCACATGAGAACATGCTATGCATGTTCTAATTACATGATCCCTTGCTCTACCTTTGGAGTTTTGATTTAACAGACGCATAGATCAAACACACAATGGCATAGGGGCAGAATATGTGGCCACTATGTTTTGATTATTACAGTCATTTTTTCCTAAGTATCATAGATGTCTTAAACCCAACCTGTTGGCTACTTAGCTAACTTTGTGAAGAGAATGAAGACAGATGGCAAGATGAGCCTCATATACACATACGATATATTTAACTGCATTGTACTGAACAGATACTCTTTCAGGTGAAAATTGCCTGACCTTTCTTGATAGAACAGTTAGGTTTTACAAGAAAATGAGATATACTTCTTGTTTTAACAGCCTTCCCTTTAGGACTAAATAGTGAAATTATAGCTATCTGCCACCGACTTGACAAAACTCCAACTGTGTTTATTGCTTTACCTTTGTTTTATTTAACACTTGACCTCAGAAACCTTTGTAAAGTGTCTTTAGTTACTACCAAATCTGGAAACATTGAGCAAATATATCATTCTTTGTCCGTACTTCAGGGGGAAGGCCATTTTTCCCTGTCAAAATTTTCAAGCTTTGGGGCTTCAAATAATTGAAGTGAAGGAGTATTTGTATTTTTAATATTTCTCTTATCGGTTTTCTAAAAAAATCAATTTAATAAATGCTTACATCTGTCAATGTCATTAAACCACAAAGCGTGTGTGTGTGTGTGTGTATATATATATATATATATATATATATATATATATATATAGAACATGTTATTATCGATTTAATAGCAGGGGAAAGAGTAATGAAAAATATTATAAATATACTTAATTTACAACTCTTTCAACATTTTGCATATCTCTTAAAAGGGACATGTGTATACATACACACACACCCCCCATCACCACCAATTTATGAGGTGATGAAAATATATAATTTGCTTTGCTAAGTAACTAACTCATAAAGTTAATACATTGCTTAAAGTGCCAAAACTTTGTAAGAACCCACGCGACAAATGGACTAAAAATACATGTAGATTACATTACAGGTATTATTAATTATATTGTATATCATCTGTATTCTAAGTGTTATATCATATGAAGACTGGAAAAAGCAGAAGTATCTTACTGAGAAAACGAGCTCTGGTATCTTCATGAAGGACGAAGTGATTGTGATATAGTGTGGCACAAAAGAGTTTGAATTAGTTTAGCCAAAGAAGATAAATATACTGAAATAAACAACACCTGGCACAATCCTTCTCCTAACCAGTTGTCACATTGTATTGAAATAATCTCTAGCCAAGCTTTTTACCGTGAAACTCTATGCTCCCATAGGGATTTAGTCCATCTGTACGTTTAAACCTTAACCCAAGCACTGACAGATGATTGGTCCTCACCAAATATAAAACAAATATAATAAATATTTGTTTCAACCAACTGAAGAAAGAAGTCTTTTCAATTAATAATAGGGTTTTCAATGTAATTAGAACCACACAACACACACACGCACACATATGAACACACAGAGAGAGAGAGAGAGAGAGAGAGAGAGGGAGAGAGAGATCTCCTAGGAAAATCAAACTTTCAGATAAAGTGAGGATTTTAAAACATGAATTGACTAACTTTTCCTAATTCACCTAGTTCTGCTAATTCTCAGGGGAGAAGGAAATAAAGACCCAAGATTTATTTAGTGTCTCTTCTGTAGAACATGATGTGCTAGGAAATTTTCATTCTTTATTCTTTTCAGTGCCAGTAGTTTTGGGATAGCACCTCATAGTAAGCTACATGTAATAATGATTCATCTATTTTGTACTAATACTTATCACAACAGTTTGAAATATGTTACTATATGGCAATGGTAATTATAGCATTTTGAAATATTTTATCAATATTTTATTTTTATATAAAATATGAAATATTTTACCATATTAGTGGTAAAATTCGTTCCTATTTTTAAACTTTCCATAATTTATTTTTTTCAGATTCATTATCTCCTATAAATTTTATGTCATTTAATTTTTGTACAAAGTAAACTACTGAATTTAATTGATGAATGTGAAATTGCAATCTGGTCCTTACAGACTTTCAGTAAACTAGTATCAGCATTTTTTAGGAGGAATTATAATATGATCTGACTGTCAAGGATGAAAAATTCTGTCCTGTCTTAATTGTCAAGTCACATTTTTACAAGTAGCATAAACATTGCTGGAGGTGGGGAGGAAAGGGGCCAAAGAAAATGAGCAATTGTTGGCTGGTACCCTGGATTGTTTTGTGCCCGATTTCAATTCTTCTTACATTTCTTTACAATTACTCTTCAAAATTTCAGAAGAGACTTTAAACTTATTTTTCGTAATGATTTTCAAAATTTCTTCTGCCAAGTGGGCTAATATGGTGCTTTCTTGTGTGCTCTGACGTTCTAGTCACGGAGACATAATGTTTTCACTCCCAAAAATAGAATACAGATATATCTTTTTGTAATGTGACCACATCTTTCAAGACTCATTTGATATATTTGTTATGCTCACATGGAACTTCAACAATATTTCTATGTTTCCTTATTTTTCATTTTTATCTTACATGACAATAGTGTTTAAATAAAACCATGTAATTCACTATTAGGGGCTAGCCTCCACCATATCTCAGACTGGCCTAAAAACAAGTTACTCTTCCTAAGATTACATAGTCATAAAGATATTCATTAAAATTCAAAACATTAAAAATAGAAATATGACTTTGCTGTCTAAACTGATGGCTATTCTCTTTTTAATTTTTTTTAACTCCTGAGGGTAGGGTGTAATTTACAATCATCTTTATAAGTTCATAATTGAGGAGAGGCTGTGATTCAACAATGCCTGCCAAGTTGTGAGGCTCACATTTTCTTTAGAGAAATATTGCTTATTTGTGCAGTGTGCACCATGCCTTAACTAGATGTGTATGCCAATGGTTTTATTTTCAAGCACTCATATTCATAGATTCCTGCCATATGATTGCATTTTACAGTAAAATATGAGTGTATTCATAATGATTTCATTTAAATCTATTCATAGTTTATAAAAATGCTTAATGAAAATGCTATGATTTGAATATCAATTATGTGAAAATCTCCAATCATCATTGATTATTCTGGTCAATTGCTGAGAGATGTTCCTCACTTTCAATATCAATTTCCACATTCTGTCTAAAATAGCAACAATAGATATTTAGATAGCAACCCACTGTATTAACATGCATATTATCTTATTTAAGCCACTTAACAAACACATGGCATAATTATTACTATCCATACTTTATAAGTGAGAGATGTGAGATTCAGAGAGGTTAAGTAATTTATTTGAGATTTCTTAACTAATAAGTGACCAAGACAGGAATTAAATCTTGTGTATAAAATCCAGTATAATTTTCATATATATTTAAAATACTCTCAGCAAAGATGAATAGAAGTTTTATTTTATAGACTAGGATATCTGTAAGATGTCAACTTTAAGGAATCTGATCTATTCTTAATTATTTTAATTCCAGAGTTATTTAGTTAATTAACTCCAGAATTATTTAATTCCAAAGATGAAATAAATGATTGTCTGTCTCCTGTTATTTCACAAATGATGTGACTTTGTACTTAGGGATATTAGGACAGGAAGATATGGGCTTTGGCTAAAATGGAAGGGCTTTGGACTATGTGTAAAAATGTGTTCTGTCAGTGTGGCGCCCAAGGAATCCCTTCCTTTGACGTCTTTACAGGATGAACTCCCCAGTGATTTTTTTTTTTAATTTTATTTATTTATTTGACAGAAAGAGACACAGCGAGAGAGGGAACACAAGCAGGGGGAGTGGGAAAGGGAGAAGCAGGCTTCCCACGGAGCAGGAACCCGATGTGGGGCTCGATCCCAGGACCCCGGGATCATGACCTGAGCTGAAGGCAGGCGCTTAACGACTGAGCCACCCAGGCGCCCCTACTCCCCAGTGATTATGGAAGATTTATTTTCTGTATATGATGATGGAAAATTAACTAAATGATTTTCAATATTGGGGCCATCAGCGTCTCTAAGGAACTGAAGAATGAGTGTGCAAACACGTAATTTGACTACAAAGATTAATATTTGATGGCCTCATGATCAATTGAATATAGAAGCATATGTATAAACATCATTTCCATCTTATGTAGAATGAAGGAGAAGCAGAGGCAGATGGAGAGTTGCCTGCTCAACCGTGCCTTGAGTCCCCGTCATTTTATCCACTCACAGGAATCAGCTGAAAGTTGCACTTGGATATTTCCTACTCTGACTCAAATAGTCTTTTGATTAAAATCATACGATTATTAGTTTTTATTTTCCAGATGGAAAAATGAAGACCAAAGAGTGTTTATGTGGAAACTAGTTTCCCTGATCCTGTACAGTATTTTTTTCACTTCCAAAATCTTAGATACACTATTACAGACTAACACATTCTTTATTCATCCACTTAATCTACATTTTTTCTGTATTTTATTCAAAAGCATACCAGAAAGAACAGAAGCATTAAAGAAAAAAAAAAAAAGAATGTTTCATATGTAACTTGTTTTGCTATTCATCAGTGAAGGGCACTTGGTCAGTAAAGGGATTTCTCATCAGTACACCCACTGTCTCTGCACAAACTAAATTGTCATGTGGAAAGCATGGCTTAAAGTTTGGGACCATATTTCACCCTAGCACATCTCAAGAACACTATCAAAGCCCTTACAATCATTCCTCCAGTAAAGAACATAATTAGACTCATGCTAATGATAGATAACAAGTCATATAATTTTTACACAAGTGAAGAATGTTAACTTTTATAAAACTAAATTTCAGAAAGGCTTAGTGAATTGTCTAACATTCCACAACAAAATTGTGCAAAGACTCCCTGGAACTCAGTTTGTACGAGTTAGTTACTGGGAAACTGTGTATGAGTATGTTTCCCCCCCCATGATGCCCTCATGTTCAGCCAACTGTGACATATTCCATGAAATACATAATTTATGTAAATACAACAAAGAAAAACAAAGCTCTTAGTTATTAACTATTGTGCCAATTTGTGTTCTTTAGCTACTAATAAAATAAACCAACTGTACCTGCCTGATAAAAGCAAAAAAGTTAATGTGTTAAGGATGAGGGGTAGCCCAGAGAATTAAACAGCTACAGATTCTGCACCAGGAAGGACGGGAGAAAGACTAAGCCAGGCATCCTTGTGCAAGGTCTCAGCTCCAGTCCCATTTAGGCCCCTCCCCAGGGATGAATCAGCCATGTGGGTGTTTTCCTTCCTTGTATCCTTCCATTCAAGGGTCAGATACTGAGAAAGAAATCCCTACTGACCCTGCTCGTCCAAGACAGGGCAAGTGCCCTGCTTGGCAGTCCAGAATAGAAGAGTAGTTTCCCAAGGAAACTGAAGGTTCTTGCCAGAAAAGAAGAAACGTGGTTCCTAGTCATCAAGCAAGACCTCATGTTTTGTCAAAGCTCAATTTAAAAGTCACTTCCTGCAAGGAACTATTTTCTCATTCCCCTAAACTTTCTGGGTAAATTGACTTTCACTAGACAAGCATGTGACAGGTATTCAAGAAAATGAGATATACTGGAGGGTGAGGGAGACGAGCCCTTGCCCTTAGGGAGCATACATTCTAGCAGAAAAAGGTATTTCCAAGCCACCAATTTTGTCCTTCTCTCAGATCCCAATATCCAGCGCTTTAGTTATAAGTTTTCCCCATACAGAGATTTGTAACTCTTTAGTGATGATTTTTTTAAATTGATATTTCTGTCTTCTATAACATTTAGCATATTGTGTGTCACAGAATGCACACTAATTACCACTTTAACAATGGCCTTAGGTGCATAATCTCTTAACTTGGTTTCCTGATTATCCTGTTTCTGATAGCTTTGCTATAGATACAATAAAATCCAGATTCTCAAAATGATTCTTCTTTCTTTTTTTTTAAAGATTTGTTTATTTATTTTAGAGAGAGAGAGAGAGAGAGAGAGCGCACACATGGGGGGAGGGGCAGAGGGAGAGAATCTTCAGCTGACTCCCTACTGAAGTGCGGGGTGGGGAGGCGCTGGATCCCAGGACACTGAGATCACAACCTGAGCTAATACCAAGAGTTGAGCACTCAACTGACTGAGCCACCCAGGTACCCCTCAAAATGATTCTTAAAGCAGTTCATAACTTTCCTTCCTCCAATTGTTTTTATCACTATACCATTTATGTGGTTTACATTGTAATCCTACCCTGTTGTCAGACTTAAATTTATCTCCCACTTTGGTCTTACATTTAGTCATTGTTTATACCTCTATTGAGACAAATTCTGTGCTTTATATTGGAATTGTTTCTATATGTTTCTGTGGACCCTATAGATTGTAAGCTCCTGGGGAGGAAGGATTATTCAGCTATAGTTCTCTTCAACTTCTAATTGGGTGGTTTGCACAAAATAAGAATTCAATTATTATTTACTGAATTAAACAAGATATGATTTTGATCACTTATTAAAAGGTATTTGTATGTATTATATGCCAACATTATATTCTCCCTGTAGAAAAAGTTATATGCAGTGTATTCATCACTCTTAAGGGTATCAAAGCATAAAATAATTGGAATAAACTATAAGGACGGATACATAGTATACCTCTATAGAAGTATTAAGAAGGGAATGGCTAATTCTATGTAGGTGAACTTGCAGATACGAAGTTAGGTGTTTTCCAAGACAAAGAGGCAGTAGCAGGAAGAACAAATACACAAATACACAAAGCAGGAAGGATGTGGGACATTCAATTCAGTGAACAAAACTAAGTGATCAGGAAGGAAGATTATATATCAATATAACTATAGTTAAAGAATTTTAAAAATCTTTCTTGCTGTTGGTAATGGAGACCCATTGGAAGGTTTTGAGATGAACTATGTGTTTGGATATACATTTTCAGAAGCTCATTTTGACATCCTGTGGGGAATGGCTCCCTGAGAAAGTTAGTAAGGCAAAGAGCCTGACCTAATTTTGGCAGCAGCAGTGAATTTTTAACAAGGGAATGAGCACAAGACATGGTAATGTGTCTGTTAAGCCGAATCCAAAGCACGTGGTAACCGACAACAGGAGGGAATGTGGGGGGGGGAGTGGTTATCCAGGTTGACCCCAAGGTTTCACGGGAGAGAGAAAGAATGAATAGTGGTCTCATTACCGAGACTGAGGGAGGGGGGGGAAGAAGCAATCGGAGAGAATCGGAAGGGTAGGCCAGGGGAAAGGAAGGCACTCGAGCACACTGCAGGTTAAGGGCAAGGATCATGGGGAGAAGAGGACCTTTGGGATTTTCAAAATTTAAGTGTGGAGAGAGGGCCATAATCCATAACAAAGAGACTTGGTCAGGAAGAAAGAGGAAGGTAGAGAATTTTGGAAACCAATGGTGGGGTTTTGAGGAAAAAGTGTTTAACATGAGGATATCGAATATTACTGAGAAGATCAAGTCTGCTGAGCAGGGCTTGAAACATTAGCAACCAGTCAACTGAAGCTTAAGAACAGGAGAAACTGTAATGGTGGCGGGGGCCACGGGCATGGTTATTGAGTAATGACCAGGAAGGAGCAAAAGGAAGCCTGGGGTGCTGGATATTTTCCATTTCTCAGTCCACATTCTGATTCTATTACTGCATTTACGTGCTTTGCTCTAGGTATATAATGCCAAACTGAGGGTTGCTTGGGGGAGGGGGGTGGGGTATGGGGTCAGTGAGTGATGGACATTAGGGAGGGTATGTGTTGTAATGAGCACTGGGTATTATATAAGACTGATGAATCACAGACCTGTACCCCTGAAACAAATAATACATTATATGTTAATTAATTGAATTTAAATGAAAAAATGAAAAAAGAATAAAATCAGTGAAAGATAACATCTAGAGAAAATGTAAAATGACTTCTGCAAGTTACTTGGGCATTACTAAGTCAAACACAAGATTTGAAACTGGATCTGTTTGACTTCCATGCAGTTGCCATTAACCACTGTGCTAACTGCCCCCAGACCCGACTCTTACCCCTCACAGTCCATTGGCACGGCAAAATGGGCTTCCTCCTGTTGGCCCCTCTTAATACTATCTTCAATGTATCTGCTATTCTAAGCAATAGATTGAATTATTTTCACTTGCAATTTTAAAGTATTTTTTTCTGAGCTATCCGTCAAGGGATTATACAGATACTACATGTAGATTTGCTTAAATCCAAAGCTATTCATAGATCTGAAAAAAAAATTTTTAATCTAGTGTCAATATGATATATGATAATGGAAATGATACTATTAGATCTTAATATCCTGAAGCGAAAAACTTAAAAAAATATATTTGAATATCACGGAATAGAGGGAAATACTCAAAGAAAGGAGACATCTTTTCTTATAGGGATAGTTAAGTCTCTTTCTCTTTATAAAATTTCTTTTTTACTCACAATGTAGAGTCCTTTACTTTTTCTTTTCAGCTTAATAACTTCTTGAAACATTATGCATATTTTAATATGATTAATCTTATTTTACCTTTATGGAAGTATTTTGAGTTAGGCAGGACAGATATGTTGACATCTGTTTAACATATGAATGAATTGTGGACTGACAAATAATAAATGATGTTTTGCTAGACCGTAGATCTAGTGGCTTAAATAGATATTTAAATGCAGAGCAGCTGAACTGACCAGCTGATGCAGGCACTTTATCTTCTTGGCAGACTGATTTCTCATAGTGACCAAACATATTTGTAGTACAGTGTAAACACCATTCTCCTGTGAGCTTTGTTGGTGGGTGTCCACTAAGGAACTGATATCTGGGTTTCCCACAAGTAGAGTTTTCAACCTGAAAACCCGGAAGCCACAGCCTGAAGAAAAGCCACCACCCTACGATGTCTCCCAGGAGCCCTGTCCCAGTTCATGACCTGAGCTATAATGCTCCTCTGGCTGCTATTTGTGTTAATAAGGGTGTTGCTTCTCCCACGGATCATAGCTTAAAGTGCTAGTGTCAATTTACGGTAAGTCCACAGTTCATATGTATTTAAATACACACATTTCAAATGGTGTGATGAAAATTAATCGATTTTCAGTCTACATGCAATATATAAAAATGCAACTCTCTCAAATTAAAAATGTGTCGAGATTGGCATAATTTCATAGCTTGTGGACCAAGTGAACTACAAAATGGGTGCACTCTTGACACTCTGTGACCGCATTTCAGCACGTAGATAGGTATAGTTGCCATCTTTTGTCAGAATTGTGTTGGCTTATGAATTTAGAATAATTCTGGGCATGCAGACTTCATGTGACATGTGACCATTCTATACACCATCCTAGTATTAATTTTAGAAAGATGCCCTGCATACCTGAAAATGTGATTTAGTATCACTCTAAGCTCTAAGTTCTAAGCTGTGTTGCTTCTTTAAGCAAAATTATGTAAACTATTTTAAAAAATATATTGAGTTTTTCATTAGCAATAGAATGTAATGTCATGAGTAAAAAAAGGATGTCTATTTTGTTATGCATGATCTATAAAATGTTATTATTAATAGTTTTTTAAAATTAACCATAGGTTAATGATCCAAAAAATCTATTCAATGTATGTGTCATATATCTTACACTCATGTCAATCTACAATACCCTCACTTATTTATGCATAGCTTTACCGAACTGAATGTCTGTTTCACTCACTATAAAATATTGTAAAAGTATGAATATGCTCAGATCTTAAGCTTCTCATAAATATTTTTTGAATGAATAAATGTGACCAATAAATGTGACCGCTTTTGTGAAGGCGAAGGAGTTTGAGTTATAGCGATTTGATTCCATTCCCTTTAATTTTTTGAAATATTACATGATACAAAAATCATATGCACAATTTAGACTCATAGCCATTTTTAGAAACTATAATTTTTGATTCAAAAGAAATCTGCAATCTTGCAAAAATGAGACTCAGTTTAACAGTGTGTTTCCAAAGAAATTGTAGCTGCTTTTCTTGCCTTTCTTCTTAGACAAGAGACTTGTGATAAGGAGAAAAAAAATCCCAAAATTCCACAGGGCCCGTAAATATAGGCAAGGAGTCCTATAGTTGTAAGCACATCATCGGGAGTGAGAACGAAACAGGCTCTTTTCTAGTTCTCCATCTTACCATCTTACTATTATTGACATGGCAATGTCACTCACTACTGATGTGCTCCTGGACAATTCACATGGTTCCTCCGGGTTTTACTTTCTTCATCTGGACTTAGATGAGCTCAAAGACTACTTCACCAGCTTAGAATTGACTTGCTCTTTCCAGATTAAAATTTAAGCAGATGCAGTATCAGATCTAATTTTTTTTTGCAGATAAAAAAATGTGAAAAGGCTTACTATCAACCGGATTTTATGTTTTTCCTGTATAATGTTTCTAATGCAACACTGGGTTTTTGAGTACACCTCGAGTTTAAAGCAAAAAGTAAGACAATAGTTCTGTAGGACACATCTGTTGCTTTACTATGACACTCTTACTTAAAAAAAAAAAAAAACAAAAACTTTAATCTGAACCATTTTTAAGAGGTCTGGTTCTTCAGGTTTTTACAAGTTCCATGAATACCCTACTGTTCCTTTGGACATCGTTATTAGTCTGGTTGGCTGTAGGTGCTGAGCAGCAGAATTGCTACAGCTGAAGGCTGGACCAGATGGATACCCTTCTTCTGATAGCGTAAAAGCTGAAAGATGTTCAGGTCACCCTGTACATGATTCACAGCCAGATAGTGTCATGTTATTCCTCTAAAATCCAGTGTCTTAACAAATGCTATGCCTCATTTTTCATGATGTAAAATAGAAGTTTTAACAGCCTATCATTTCTTTTGTATAGGCTGTCCTCTAGGACCCCAACCATAGGAGCCCAGCAGAGTTTCCTGAGTGACAGATTGGGAAAGAGGGACAGAGTCTATTAGAGGGAAAAGGAAAAAGGGAAGTGTGTCTAGCAGACAAAACAGATACCACAGAGGACCTTTCTGAGACCATTCATCCCATAACAAGAGAACAATAATGATTAAACATTAAAATTATAACACTTGCTGGGAAAACTGGATCTACACCTATAAAAGAATCAATCTGGGCCCCTATCTCACTTCATACCATATACAGAAATTAACTCAAAATGGATCAAAGACCTGAAGAGAAGAAATAAAAATATAAAACCCTTAGAAGAAAATATAGGTGAAAATCATTGTGTCTTTGGATTAGGCCATGGTTTCTTAGATACGACACCAAGAGCACAAGCAACAAAAGAAAACTAGATAAGTTAGTTTTTTTTTTAAAGATTTATTTATTTGAGATAGAGCATGTGAGTGGGGCCGGGGGTAGGGGGTGCAGAGGGAGAGGAGAAGGAGACTCCCTGGTGAGCGCAGAGCCTGATGCAGGACTGGATCTCACGACCCTGAGATCACGACCTGAGCCAAAAGCAAGAGTCAGATGCTCAACCGACTGACCCACCCAGGCACACCTAGATAAATGAGATTTTATTTAAAAAAAAAAAAACCAAAACAAAACCTTTTGTGCATCAAAGAATACTAAGAAAGTGAAAGACAACAAAATGGGAGAAAATATTTGCAAATATATATTCAATAAGGATTTAGTATCCAGAATATATAAAGAACTCTTAGAACTCAGCAATACAGAGATAACCCAATTAAAACCTGGGCGAAGTATTTGAATAGACTTTTCTCCAAAGAAGATACAGGGGCACCTAGGTGGCTCAGTTGCTTAAGTGTCCAACTCCTGATTTCAGCTCTGGTCATAATCTTGGGATCGTGAGAGCAAGCCCCACATCAGGCTCTGCACTCAGCAAGGAGTCTGCTTGAGACTCTTTCCCTCTGCCCCTCTCCTTGCTCATGCTCTTTCCCTCTCTCTCTATCTCAAATAAATAAAAAAAATCTTCAAAGAAGACATACAAATGTTCACAAGTACATGAAAAAATTGCTCAATATCATTAGTCATTAGGGAATGCAAATTAAAACAACAGTGACAAACCACCTTGGATCTGCTAGGATGGTTATAATCAAACAAACATAACAAGGAAGGTGTGGAGAAACTGGGACCCTCATACATTGCAAGTGGGAATGCCACATGGTCCAACAACTATGGAAAACAGCTTGAGACTTCCTCAAAATTAAACGTAGTTTACCATGTGGACCAGCAATTCCAGTCCTACATACATATCTGAGAGAAGTGAAAACAGGTTCAAATACAGACATGTACGTGAATATTCATACCAGCATACTCATAATGTCAAAAAGTAGAAAAAAATAAACTATCTACCAGCTGATGAATATCTACTAGTTGATGAATGCCCATACAATGGAATATTATTCAGTAACAAAAAGAAATGAAGCATGATACAAGTTCATGTTACAACATGAACATGTTACAATATGAACTCTGAAAACACGCTAAGTAAAAGGAATCAGACACAAAATGCTACACAGTATGTTATCCCATTCATGTGAAATGTGTGCAGTAGGCAAATCCACAGAAACAGTGACTGACTGGCGAGTGGTTGCCAGGTGCTGGAGGAAGAGAGGCATTTGGCCTAACTGCTAGGGTTTTCGAGGAGTGTGATAAAAATGTTCTAGGTTTAGTTAGTAGTAATGGTTGAACAACACAACGACTGTACTAAAATAACATTCAAGAGTACACTTGAAAATGGTGAATTTTATCTTGTGTGACATATGTCACAAAAAGAAGTGTTAAAAAGACCCACTGAATTAAATGAACAGCCAACTATAAATATTTACAGGTATAAACAAGTGTGCAAATAGTTATCAACAATCTATTCTTGTGAAAAGATTACTAACAGTTGTCTAATAAGATGAAACTGAACATGTGTTTAATTCATTCGTTTATTAAGTATTTGCGTGCCTACTATGTGCCAGGCACTGTCCTGGGTTCAAATAAAGATAGATTCTAGAAAACATCAGTTGTCCACGTTTTTATTTCAAGATCCTTTATACTCTCAAAGATTATTGAAGACCTTATAGAGCGTTTGCTTATATAGGACATAATCTATCAATATTTTCTATACTAGAAATTAAAACTAAGGGGCACCTAAGGGGCTCAGTCAGTTGAGCATCTGACCCTTGGTTTTGACTGACTCATTATCTCAGGGTCGTAAGATCGACCTGTGAGCTCTGTGCTCAACACTGAGCCTGCTTATCCCCCACCCTCCCCCACTTGTGCTCTCTCTCTCTCTCAAATAAATAAATAAAATCTTTAAAAAATAAAAATTATAAAAAAATTAAAACTGAGAAATGTTAAAAAATATTAACTAAATACAACAATAAAAACACATTATCTTTGATTATAGTTCTAAAACAAAAATGAATGAGATTGGCATTGTTTAAATAGAGTTGACCCTCGAACAACTTGAGAGTTAGGGGAGACCCCTGCCATGCAGTTGGAAATTCATGCAGTTGGAAAAACTTTTCACTCCCCCCAAAATTTACTAATAGCCTCCTGTGGACTAGAAGCCTTTACTGATAACACGTACTCAAGGGTTGAAATTTAATACAATTAATCTTTTTCACTGCTTCACTGAGGATCTTCTTGGAAGCTTTGTGTTTGTTTCCAGTAGATGCGTGGTGTGGAAGACATCAGTGACGACTAGGATAGTGATCCTTACATCTTGATCTGATCTATGCTCTTGTGAGATTTTACCCACTATCGCTTTTGGTCCAGTCATAAGAATGGATTTGACTTTGTAGACCCCCTAAATGGTCTCAGGGGCACCCATAGATCCACGCACCATACTTTCACAACTGCTGCTCTAGATTCTCAGGGTTTCCTCTGAGTTCCTTTGTCAGTTGTCCTTTTTCATATTTCTCTACATGGTAGAGTGTTTCTCATTGTCTCTTGGATTTTTAACATTGTAGTTTCTATTGGTGGCCTCTTAGGTTGTCTTCTTAAGTAACTGAATGGTGGGAGGGATAATTTATTTGCTCATAAGAACATACTACCTTTTAAGTAGGAAGGAGTTGGCTTCCTGACACAGTGCCATTAAAAGAGTTCTCCCTGTCCTCCAGCTAGTTCAGAATGCTTATCAGTTTCTCACCTTTACAGTCCTTACTGCCTCCTGCCAACATTAGGACCCAATCCCAGGAGTGGCCTGTCCTTCCCAGAAATTTCAAAAGAAATTATGCTTGAAAGTAAAAGATTACAATTGCTGCCAGTTGGGATTATGGGCTTCTGTGCTCTGCTTTGGTGACAGTTAATATAAAAAATGGAGAAATAAATAGATCTTAATATATTATTTAAATTTGGATGAATTGAAATGGAACTCTAACTGTATCATGTCTCTCATGATTAAGGTTGCTGTTCTCAACCTGCTGCTTCTGCTGGCCTCAAAGATAAACTCCGTGACAGTGGGGGCAAGATTCTGTGGGAGTTTGGTTCCCAACTATCTGTGACTTTCTGGACAAAGATTTCGTAACATCTTCAAGCCCATAGTGGTCCAAAAGGTGGTAAAAATCACTTAGTACTGATCTTACGCTTCCAAATAATAAATAGATGGGTAGTGAGATAGAAATCATATCATAATTTAATGTATTCCACATTACTTTGGTACAATGTAGAATTTGTGATTAATCTGTTCCACTATTTTCCTTTTTTTTCTTTCGAAAGTACACAAAAACTATGACAAAAATAGTCATTTCTCAATAGATGCCCATCAGTTGAGTTATTTGAAACACAAAAAAATGAATTTAATTGGCTAATACATTTTGTGGGTCAAAATTGACCCTAGGAATTACTTTTAGAGCTCTTCTTCTGTGTTATTCTACTTTATAAACTTACTATTGGTAATTTTTTTAATTTAAAAATTAGGATTAGTAGCATTTTAGGACTTAAAGATAAAAATAAATAAAATATAAATATACTTACTTTGCATTTTAAGCATATGCTTTCATGCCATATGGAATCCCAAAATACCACAGGTATTAGGGAAAAGTAAGCTCTTGTTGCCTTAAAAGATATTCCTTTATTGAGTTCATACTGCTAACCTTTTAGGGTATTGACAGCCTATTATTTTTTATATGTGCCATCTTTATCCAGGAAACTGAAAGAACAACTAATTATATCCTTCTGCAAATGAATGCAGCAGAATGGCTTTTGTTCAACACAATTTTAAGTCTATTGAACAGGAATGCTGAATGACTTAAGGATTTACCAGGGAGCATGTGTTCCCGTGTGCGCATGCACGCACCACATACGGCCTCTTCCGTGGCACAGGGATATGATTGCACACTATGCTCTGTTAGAAATTGAGCCCATTCTTTTGGACCATGTCTCTCATTTAGCTTGTATATTTTTGGTATGATGGACATGGTAAATACTGTTTCTAAAGTTTGTACTGGGAAAGGGCAAAAGGAGTGAAAAATGAAAGTGAAGTTCATGAAAATAAACCTATTAACAAAAGCATAGTGATTTCTGGAATAATCCCTTCATCACTGCCTTATATCACAGTACTTCCTCATAAATAATTGTACAAGCAACTCCAGACATAGTGCAGTTTTGGGGAATTGCACTGCAAGATGCACTAGCTGCGTTTAGTACCCACAGAAGTCTTGGGTTCCAAAACCTCCTTCAAGTGAAATTCCCAGATGCTTTCAGAGGAGAGGCAAGCTAATGGGCACATTAACTAAGAGCTGATTGGGGCGCCTGGGTGGCTCGGTCATTGGGTGTCTGCCTTCGGCTCAGGTCATGATCCCAGGGTCCTGGGATCGAGCCCTGCATCAGGCTCCCTGCTCTGCAGGAAGCCTGCTTCTCCCTTTCCCACTCCCCCTGCTTGTGTTCCCTCTCTCGCTGTGTCTCTTTCTGTCAAATAAATAAATAAAATTAAAAAAACAAAACAAAACTAAGAGCTGATTGAAGGAAGCCCATGCAGCAAGGTGGTGGTGATGGGGATGGGCGAGGTGTCAAGTAAAGAGTTTGAAGGTGAATCCTCTAGATATTAAAGGGAAGCTATCTTCTTGGGTAATCATGCTCTTCTCACCTCTCCAATCCTCCTTTTTAGCCCCAAATCACTGAATTGTATGTGTGTACAGATTTCAGGAAGATGTTCAAGCTTTGGGCAAGCAAGCATAATCTTTCTCTTCCATCTCTGTAATCCCTGAGGTCTTCTGAAATTAGTGCCATCATCCATAAGAGCTTCCTGTTGCCACTTACGGTACCAGTCAGTTTGCTGGAAAAGCATGAGTTCGTAGACTTCATCCTAGCCAGAGGGTGGGCCTTCACAGGACAAGGGAGGAGACGGCTGCATACTCCACTTGTGTCCTTGGACGTTACTCGAGGTGTAGAATGATTTCAACTCATTGTAATATCCTTGTGCTGAAGAAAAGGTTTGATGGTACAGTTAATATTTGTTTTCTTTACCTTAAGGGGATTTTATTGCTCTTGGCACTATTAAACGTAGCTGTTTTCCCATGGCCAAGGTGCATATCGATATTTTAATAACAATAATATTTAAGCTATCTTATGGTTTTACAGTTCACTAGAATGCTAGTAGTTTAGATCTCTCGCTTATGTTATTGTGTTTACACTAATAATATTTAGATCTGTTTCAATCATGAGCCACACATATTATGTTTAATTAGGAATACGCTTCCCACCATGAGATAAAGGGACTGTTTTGGTGCTGATGTCATTTTTGCAGCTCAGATAGCATTTTCGTGGTTATATTGATCCGGGAACAGTGCGTGCTGAATTACCCCTTTCCACCTCAAACACTTGAAGGCACGGCTCAGGCTGTTGTTGTTGTTTTTCTTTTTAATACATTTGTATCTTAGTCCCAACTTAGTTTTTTATCTGTATTATAGTAGTTGATCAAAAACTATTTGTTGAATGAATGCATGATGTATGATACTTAGGCATTTTTTACTTCAGATATGAATGATCATTTTTTAGTGAAAAAATGCATTCCAGCATTCTAAAATTCTCAAACCATGACCCTGTGTAAAATGGTAGGTAAGATTTTTCTAGAATGAAATGTGAAGCATGTTTTTTAAACTTTCCACATCCAATAGCTACTGTAGAATGGTTTTTTATTACATAAATAATTTTAGAAAGTATATAATATATACTGTATATAACTTAGTATGTATCTAAATATATTATATTTAGTTATATATAAATCTATATATATATACTTATATAGAGACATATATTTATATATGGATATAAATTGATATCTAAATTTATAAAATTTAGAGCAAACATTTATACAGGTGAAAGGAATTATACAAAGTATTAATGATGAAGGTATTATTTAAAAAAATACTCTTAAAACTAACAATTATTTATTCACTCTTACCTTGTGCCAATCATTATATAATTGTGGAAAGTAGGTAGCAATGAAGAACCCATTCATATAGAACACTGAAGCCTCAAGACAGAAGGTAACAAACTCTCCAAGGTCATACAGCTAATACGTGGAAAAGTGGGGTTCTTATCAAAAGCAATCTTAAGTCAGAATGGTTTTACTTCTTTTTGGATAGGAAGGGTACTTGCACATAACAAAAATTCAAACACTATAGAATTATAAAAATCACAGAACAAAAAGCCCCCTTCCCACCCCTCCAATTCCTTCTCCCAAGACATTCAATACTTATAGCTTTTTAATTTTTTTATTAAAAATCATAGTATAGGGGCGCCTGGGTGGCTCAGTTGTTAAGCGTCTGCCTTCGGCTCAGGTCATGATCCCAGAGTCCTGGGATCGAGCCCCGCATCGGGCTCCCTGCTCGGCGGGAAGCCTGCTTCTCCCTCTCCCACTCCCCCTGCTTGTGTTCCCTCTCTCGCTGTCTCTCTCTGTCAAATAAATAAATAAAATCTTAAAAAAAATAAAAAATAAATAAAATAAAATAAAAATCATAGTATATTATATATCCATTTTAACAAATATATATCCATTATGCATATTAATTATGTATTATCATTATATGTACAATAGATAATGTGTACATTTTGTATATATAACATACAGTTGGTCTGCTACCTGTATATAATAGGTATGTAATAGGTGTACACCCCTTTCTTTAGTAATAGGACTGTATGCACAAATCTGTCATATTTAATTAATAGCTATAATGGAATTCTGATCTCTGGATCGACTTAAGTTACCTTGTTCTTATTAATTAATTTCTAGTTTGTTTCTATTGCCATTTTTATGTTTTGCTATTCCTAAAAGTGGTGGAGTATCGTTCTTATCTAAAAAGTTAATTTCATTTATGTCTTCCATAGAATGTGTCACTGTTACTGAAGTACAAGAGTCAAGATGACAAAAAGGTAGATGAAGGAGGTTCGCAAAATCCAGATAACTGACTTACATGGGTAATGAGTATATGGAGGTTTATTGTGATTGCTTTTCCTGTGTTTGTGAGTGCTTAACATTTTTACAATGATTTAATATAAGTTCCTTTATTAGGCAACTGAATTTTAGGGAAAGATCAAAATGCCCCACAGATTCCCCTTTTCTCCATAATAACATAGGGGCTTCAAATCTGGACATGTTAACCCATTTCTAGAAGAAAATATAAATGATGTGAATGCATTAGGAGACTTAAAGTCCATGGCAGTGAAGTTTGAAAAAGGGTTTTATAACGAAGGTTGATAGCAGTGAACAGATTTTTTTTTTTAAGATTTTATTTATTTGCGAGAGAGAGAATGAGAGACAGGGAGCATGAGAGGGAGGAGGGTCAGAGGGAGAAGCAGACTCTCCACTGAGCAGGGAGCCCGATGCGGGACTCGATCCCGGGACTCCAGGATCATGACCTGAGCCGAAGGCAGTCGCTTAACCGACTGAGCCACCCAGGCGCCCGCAGTGAACAGATTTTTGGAATGAAGTAGTGTCATTCAGTGAGAAGGATTATTTGATGAGGGATATTTTGAAACAACTGGGGACAGTGAAGTCAGTGCATGAGAAATTAACAGTACAAATGTCTCAAAGGAAGAAAATCTGTGATTACTTTGAAGATTCTCTCTATTCTCTCTGTGTAACTATATTTATCTCTCTGTATTCTCTCCATATAACTATATTTATATATATCCATCTGCATCTGTACTTATATCCACATCCGTAGCTATAGGCACACACACACACACACACACCTGTATCTATAGGCTGGTTTTAGCCTCCTTGTGGTAACATATGGTTTATTTATGTAAAGCTGCGATCCATTCACAAAACTTAGCACATATTTCTGCCATGTCATCGTGATTAGGGGAGTGATGTGCTCTCCCGACTTTGCGAATTCGGCCCAATAGGGACAGCTATTTTTCTGAGTCTATGGATTGTGAAAACAGTGGCGCCATCATGATGTACAGACTCCTCTGGTGGTCTCACGTCTGTGGTTTAGAAGATTATTAGCTCTCTAGTGGGAGCTTCACACCCAGTGGCCAAGAGAAACTTGCAGATGGGAACAGAGAGTATTTGCTGTTCTGACTGCAATTATTCAAACCTTTTAGCCTTGACATGTGATTGAAATTTATTTGCCATACTCTCCTGACCTCTGTGTGTGTGTTTGTATGTGTGTGTATGTGTAATTACACAAAAAATGGTGATGTATAAAATGTCTCCAACCAAAAATCTGTGGATAACAGATTACAGTACTGTATGGGAAAATATCATGAATGCCATTCATGCACAACCAAGCCCCACTGGTTTCAATTCAGTTTGGATTCTCTTCCTTCTTCAGTGAGACCTTATATTACCCTCATCTTTTCAGACTCCCTTCCCACAGACTTCAGGATGGAAGCTTACTCTGCATTGCTTATACCTGCTCTTTATGTTCTAAATAAAGTCTTAAGCAAGGGGTCCCTCTTGGTGTCTAGTCAATGAGCTGAGATGCCTGACTTGAGTCACTGAGCTGTGAAGGACGGTAGAGTGTATTAACTTCATAATAGGATTAATTTTATATCATGGCCCAAGTTGCTGTACTTTAATTATTTTTTCCCACTAGAAAAAGGAACTAGTAGTGTACAAAATCCCCCAGAACCTTAGGCCACTTGTAGCTCAGAGGCTGAAGTGGGCTTCAAGTGCCTAAGGATTATCTCTATTCATTTGAATGTTTCCTGGCTAGAATGTTAGCAAGCTGAGTGTATTTTGAGAAAAATACTAAAGGAAATGGCTGATAAAAATATCAATGTCAAATATCTGCTTAACGGAGATACATATCTGTTCTTTCTCAAAGCACTGTTAAGCTGCCCTCCATATGCTTATCATAGAAACAATGATCTCACAGTGGTTTTATCTCCAGACATTTTCCTGACCAGACGGAAAGAATCTGTGGAAGTAGGCATGTCCCTCGTTTGTTTTAATGGGGACTGGGTTGGTTCTCATATGAGGAATCCACTTACACATGATGTTAAGATCTACAGACGCAGTCACTGAATGCTGTGTAGACTCCAACCTCTGCACACAGGGAGCTGGAGTTCCAAATTGCTGAAGCCAAATAAACAAAATGGCAAGGAAGTGGTGATAAACTTTCCTTGGAATATTGGCTCTTCTTCTTGTTTATGAAACTGTCAGCTGATAAACTTCTGGTAACTTTTTAAAATATCTTCTAATTACTCAGAGTTTCCCTTAAGGAACTTAGTAGCCAAGTGGTGGGAAGGGGCACGTTTAGGTGGAAATGAGGAAAGAATGTGTTAAGTGAGCAGAGTGTTGAAAAAGACCTGCCTGAATAGGGTGTAGAAAAGCAATTGTAAGATAAGGGAGCAAATGTGGTGTCAATGGGGGGAAAAAGGAATTGCGGTATCGAGCAAAAAAAAAAAACTAATTTGTGGATTTTGTTATGTGAACTACACATTTTGAGCTTCCCAGGCTTGGTGAATAATGTCAATCTTTTCTTTTTTGCATATCATCTGGCTACAAAATTTTAGACATTTTATGGAAATCAAATGAATATTTAAAGTCACAGAGAGGCTTAGGAATTTTTAATATCCTGCTGACTTTTTTCCTGTTACATTATGGCTTAAATCACTATTCAATTAATTTTCCTTCTCGTTGATAGAAAAAAAAAAGAATTTAGAAGAAATATAATTACAAATAAAGTAAGGCACTTACACTTTTATAAAGAATCTATAGTAGATCCTAGATATTTATGAAATGTATATGTACTTTATGAATCACCGAATTTGTGAATTACATTACTGAATTTAATTTCCTGCATAAAATACAATGAAATGTAATGAAAGATTCAAAGTAAACCCTTTGGACACTTGGTTTTCCATAAATATAATTGTTTTCCATAAATATAAGGTGAGATGCTACTTTATGTAATCTAAATGTCTATTCTCTAACCCAGAAGCAATGTTTTCATAGTACATTTTACCTTTATTTAACTTCTGTCACCAAAACAAGCGATTTAGAATAGTTTCACACAGAAAAATATTATTGATATGTCTGTATCATTATCAAGAAAACCCTTTTAAATTCCATGTGTTGGAGAATTTCTTCACTTGTGAGGTGATGGACTTCTGCACACCATCTCATAAGAAACTCATGTCCATATACAAAAAAAAAAAAAAAAAGGACATATCCTAACATATACTGAACTGTTAAGGTGGGTACCAAGCAGATGAAACATTGCAGGCTAGATCTGATAGTGGCAGCTTTCTAGTCTACTTGTGCTTAAGACAAGTAAGGTAGTCTTGCTTCTCAGTGTGATGGTGAGTTTTCCACTTCTTCTACCTCTCCCAACTAGAATCCCCAAATGTGTATGTCTGTATCTTATCCAGTGCTGCCCAAGGAAAGGTGTGTTTATCAGCTTGAGATTCTGCTTGTGAAAGACTGGGGTTTATCTTGGTTCCAGAAACAGAAGGCACAGAGGAGCCAGCCCTGAATTCCTGCATAGTTGTTAACAAGTAAATGATTTCTTTGTCAGTTATTCCACTCACTCGCTGATATGATAGCTCTTTCCAGAATCAAGGCCTTGTTGATTTCTTTTCCAAACCTCAGAGCAATTCTCTCCAAAACTTTGAAGAGGGGTGGTGCCTTGACCACATGAAAAGGAGTTGAGGTTCCAAACCAACCCACACTACCACGATTTGCATAGTGCAAGTCTCATCGATTTCTACCATCCTCCGTATCTTCCAGATGGGACTTCTAAAGACATTATCCCTGGAGAGCTCATGCCAAGTCTAGCACAATTCTTTATAGAAGTGGTGCTCAAAGTATGGCTACTTAACTACCTGCATCATTATTATCTAAGAATTGAAAAAAAAACAAACGAACAAAAAAACAAGTCCAAAGAACGAAGCTATAGTAGGATGCCTCTACTCGTGTGGAATTCCTGGCACTATATTGTCTGTATCGGTTTTATTTTCACCATTGTCACGTCAGAACTGAACACAGTGAATGGCAAGAAATATTTCTTTTGCATGTTTTTTTTTTTTTTTTAAGATTTTCTTTCTTTATTTAAGATATAGAGAAAGAGCAAGAGAGAGAGCATGAGCAGGGGGCAGAGGGAGAGGGAGAAGTAGACCCCGCGGAGCAGGGAGCCCAATGTGGGACTCAATCCCAGGACCCGGGATCATGACCTTAGTTGAAGGCAGATGCCCAACCGACTGAGCCATCCAGGCGCCCCTGGCAATAAATATTTCTTGAATAAAGAACTGTTGTACCACCTCCCACCACATCACACCCCATGCATCTTCAGATCCCAAAGAAAAATGTCCAAAAATTTATCCAAAGAAAGACTCAAGGAGAAAAGGGTACATAAGAAGAGTATCAAAGTATCTCAGTAATTCTTTTTCAGAGGAAAAGGGGCTTGATCATATTTTTATTCATTGAGAATATACTAAATTTGCTTAGATTCTTCTGATAGTTCTAGAAATTCTATTGAGGCATTTATACATAAAATAGTTTAAAAAATATTTATTGCAGAGTTGAATCTGATAATAGTATATAACAGCAATATTGTGCCAACTATATTAATGTTCTAGGTGTGCTTCATAAGAAACTCATTCTGAATATGGAAAATTGAGGTTGCAAAGCATGTAGTAGATACAAAGATGCATTTTTAATATGTTATCTTAATAGAAAGAGGATACAGATTTTGAAAAAAAAAGCTCTTAATCTGTTAAAATTATGAAAAATCATTATATTTAGAAATACCTATAAATCTCAGGATTTAAAACAAGTATGTTATAGTATAATGGTTATAGTATAATGCTATTATCCATTCATAAAATTTACTGCAAAATGTTAGTGCCAGCAACTTCACATAACACTTTTATTTACCCCTGTGATAAAAGACTATTTCTTTGTGGAACTAAAATAGTATACAGATTAGGTGAAAACTTTAGAAACTGGCTTACAGACTTTATATTATCATTTGTTCTTGGTTTTGCTAACTGTGTCCAAAAAGCAAAGTTCATTTCAGTTGAGATTGCCTGACTGCAACCTTGACATTTCACCAAGTCTTTGCTGTAGGGAGCTCAAGAGAATGTACAAGACTATTCAATTTAATTTGGCTTTAAAATCTCATTGTATCTGGCAATTTAAGACATAGAAGAGTAACTTTTCCCCAGTTAAAAGAAACTTCTGGTGTTTGGTTAGCAAGATAATGAATACCCAGACAGGCAGTGTGTTATAGGTAGTGCACGAGCTTTGGAATTAATAGACCTTGGCTTAGATTTCAGATCTTCCAATTATTAGCTATGTCAGCCAGGGCAAATTACCTTAATTCCCTCTACTCAATTTATTGATCTGGAAAAAGAGGGCAATAAATCCTATCGTTCATGGTTGTAGTGAGTGGTAAAGTATCTAATATGTGTGAAAATGACTAGGCTAGTAACTGACTATGGGATATACCATTTACCTTCATGTGCACTTTGTGCTAGGGAGGATAACAGTCATTGTATAGGTTACCACATTATAAATATGAATATGAACACAAATATACATATTTGCCATTTAGAGTATATATCCATGCACATGCACACACACACCTCTATAAAAAATGGTCATGGGATTAGCATTTAATAAAATGGAATTATAACATCGGGAGATAATATAACATGATAATTAAGAACAAAGACTTTTTGGACAGACACAAATGAAAGACTTTTTGTTCTACTTATTTCCTGTATGATTTTGGGCAAGTTATTCAACCTTTTTAGTCTCATTTTCTTCTTAAGAGAGTCCATACCTATGTCATAGATTTCTTGCGTGGAATAAAGGAGTTTGTATATAGGAAAGCAGGGTCACAGTGACCAATACAAAGGAAGTAATCAATACACGGACATGATTATTTTACAGATCTCTTGAAAAAGATATTTAAGCTTAGAAAATCAGATCAGAGGGGCACCTGGGTGGCTCAGTCAGTTAAACGTCCAACTCTTGATTTCGGTCAGGTCATGATCTCATGGTTGGGGGATCAAGACCCACGGGCTCCATACTTAGCAGGGAGTCTGCTTGAGATTCTCTCTCTCCCTCTGCCCCTCCCTCTGCACGTGCTCTCTCTCTCTTTCAAAGTAAGTAAATAAATAAATCTTAAAAAAAAAAGAGGAAAAATAAAATGAAATCAGAGCCCCTTATTGGATGAAATAATGGTAACTTGACACAGTGGGAAAGATCAGTGATGGAGTATCAGAATGGATTTTATTGGATGAAATGATAGTAACTGGCTACAGCAGAAAGATCAGGATGGACTTTCTTGACTTTGAGGTTGGAATTTAAGCTTCCTCCCTAGGTTTTTTCAAAAAAGAGTAATACTCTGAGTAGCAGGATTCCTCTGTCTTAACCCAACCTCTCTCAAACTTTATCTGTGTGAACTTTGGGAAGAACAAACTATAAGTGAAATTTAAAGTCTCTGAATAAATAGAATGTATTAGTATTCAATTTTATTAAAAAAAAGTGACCTTGATGGCTTATATTTTAGTTTTTAATATGAAAAATGTTTTAAATTTTTAAATCGAATAATGGTGGCTAAATTAATGAAGTAACCAAAAGTGACTTCAGCAGAGGAGGATTTTAATTAAGTGGATAAGTTGACCCATTCTGTGACTACCAGTCTTTCTCTTTTGCCAGCCCCCTTTGTCATGGCCCAGTGGGTTCATGAACAGAATGACCATGACAGCAGAGAGGGATGTTATGCATGGGCTTTGGTAATATGGACTTCCACTTACCAAGGCTGACTTGGCTCTGACCACTGTTGTGTGCCCAATCTGCCAGTGGCTGAGATCAACACTGAGTCCTCGATATGACACAGTTCCCTAGGGCGATCAGTCAGCTACCTGGTGGCAGGTGAATTACACGGGACTTCTGTCACAGAAGTGGCAGCATTTTGATCTTACTGGAATAGACCCTTACTCTGGATATGGATTGGCCATCCCTGCAAATATATTTCTGCCAAAACAACAACCAGAATCTTATAGAATTCCCGTGCACTATCATGATATTTCACACAGCATGGCATCTAACCAAGGAACTTACTCCTTGTAAAAGAAGTGTGATAATGGGCCGTTGCTCAAGAAATTCACTGGTATTACCATAACACTTCTCCACTGATGCAGGTAGAATGGTAGAATGACTTTTTGAAGACTCTGCACAGGTTCTGTGGAAATACCTTGCAGGGCTGGGACAAGGTTCTCCAGAACTCTGTGTATGCTCTGAATCACCATCCAATAGATGTTGCAAATTATTTTGTCAAAATTGATCTTCTTGGGGTGCCTGGGTGGCTCAGTCGTTAAGCGTCTGCCTTCGGCTCAGGTCATGATCCCAGGGTCCTGGGATCAAGCTCCGCATCGGGCTCCCTGCTCAGCGGGAGGCCTGCTTCTCCCTCTCCCACTCCCCCTGCTTGTGTTCCCTCTCTCACTGTGTCTCTCTCTGTCAAATAAATAAATAAAATCTTTAAAAAAAAATTGATCTTCTTCACGTATGTATTGTCAATAGAAACTAGTAAACTTGTCAATTTGTCCTCACTCATAATTGAATGACAAACTTTTTTTTTTTCCCTTGGGAGATAATCAGTTACTAATACATACATATATATATTTGTATGTATGTATACACATATATACATACATATGTATGATTGAAGCATAATCAACATGGTGTTATATTAGTCACAGGTGTACAGTATAATGATTCAACAAGTTTATACATTGTCAATGCTCATCACAATAAGAGTATTATGAATCCCCTTTATCTTTTTCACTCATTGCCCTCAGCCACCTCCCCTCTGGCAAGCACCAGTTCTCTGATTTAACGGTCTATTTTTTGTTTGTCTCTTTTTTCTTTGTTTTGTTCTTAAATTCCACATATAAGTGAAATCACATGGTATTAGTCTTTCTCTTTCGACTTACTTCACTTAGCATTATATGTTCTAAGTTGATCTATGTTATTGCAAATGGCAAGATCTTGTTCTTTTTGTGGCTGAGTAGTATTTCAGTGTATATATACACCACATCTTCTTTATCCATTCATCTATGGATGGACATTTGGGTTGCTTCCATATCTTGGCTATTGTAAATAATGCTGCAATAAACATAGGGGTGCATGTATCTTTTTGAATTAGTGTTTTTTGTTTTCTTTGCACGCAATAGTGAAATTACTGGGTCATATGGTAATTCAATTTTTAACTTTTTGGAGCAAACCCCGTACTGTTTTCCACAGTGGCTGAACCAATTTGCTTCTCCACCAACAGTGTATGAGGGTTCCTTTTTCTTCACATCTTCTCCAACACTTGTTATTTACTGTGTTTTTGACTGTAGCCATTCTGACAGTGTACTGATATCTCATTATGGTTTTGAATTGCATTTCCCTGATGTTGATTGATGTTGAACATCTTTTCAAGTGTCTGTTGGCCATTTGTCTGTTTTCTTTGAAAAAAAAAAAAAAGTCTATTCAGGTCCTTTGTCTATTTTTAAATTGGATTATTTGTTTTTTTTATTTATTTGTCTTTGGTGTTGAGTTGTAAAAGTTTTTGTTTTTTTTCTTTTTTCTTTTTTTTTGGAGGTTCTTTATATTATTTGGATATTGACGTTTGTCAATATATGTTGCAAGTATGTTCTCCCATTCAGTACATTGCTTGTCATTTTGTTGATAGTTTATTAAGCCATTTTTATTAATTTTAGTTTCAAAAAATGTATTATATATTGGGACACCTAGGTGGCTCAGTCAATTAAACATCTGACTCTTGATTTTGGCTCGAGTCCTGATAGAAGGGTCATGAGACCAAGCTCTGTGTTGGGCTCCATGCTCAGCAGGGAGTCTGCCTGCTATTCTCTCTCTCCCTCTGCCCACCCCCATGCATTCTCTCTCTCTAAAATAATAAATAAATAAATCTTTAAAAACAGTGTATATATATATATAAATATATACACGTATATACACTATATATATGTATATACTATATATATAGTATATAGTAAGGAAAATCTTAAACAGATAGGTGTTTGGCAGAGAGTCAAAAAATTACATTACACTTGGGGCACCTGGGTGGCTCAGTCGGTTGAGCGTCTGCCTTCCGCTCAGGTTGTGATCCCGGGGTCCTGGGATCGAGCTCCACGTCTGGCTCCCTGCTTGGTGGGGAGTCTACTTCTCCCTCTCCCTCTGCCTACCACTGTGTCTACTTGTGCTCTCTCTCTATCTCTCTGTCAAATAAATAAATAAAATCTTTGAAGAAAAAAAAATTACATTACACGATAAATTCCAGAAACTGCAGTGCTGTCAGTATTTTTGTTTCTTTGAGGTTGATTCTACTGGGTTTAAATGTCTCCGCAGTTAAAATTTTTAATAGAAAAAATTTAAATGATCATATAGAATGACTGATTTAATGTTATTCAAATTCTGTTTTCTTCATCTTTATAATTATTGTGTTATAATTGTTTATTTCAAATCAGCTGTTCAACACAGGAACATAAGGACTGTGCTGGAAGCAAATCTAAATGCTCCCCAAATGAATGACTAGCTGAGTCAGTGTTTTTCAGGGTCACTTTTAAAACTGACTCTAATTTAACATCCATGTAGAATACAGTATTTATTGGGGCACCTGTGTGGCTCAGTAGGTTGAGCGTCTCCCTACAGCTCAGGTTGTGATCCCGGGGTCCTGGGATCGAGTCCCACATCTGGCTCCCTGCTCAGTGGGGAGTCTCCTTCTCCTACTCACTCTGCTGCTCCCCCTGCTTGTGCTCTCATTCTCAAATAAATAAATAAAATATTTTTTAGAAAGAATATAGTATTAAATAATAAGTATGCTAATTTGATATTTAAACATACATTATTAAATTCAAGAGAAACAATGTAATTGTTTAGAACTTAGACCAATAAAATATTTTGGGGAGGGAGACTTTCTAATCATGAACTGGGGATATATCCATGGCATAGTGTGAGGCAGAATTGGGACGACCTCATTGTCCTTTGAACTCAGTGCAATTTCCTCTTTGATTATAGATTGACAGAAAACTGTGGGTTTCTCAAAATCAAAGTAAAACTCTTATCTAATGTATTTCCATTTCACAAGTGCACAGTTACTCTTTTTTTTTTTTTTTAATTTATTTATTTGACAGATAGGGGGACAGCGAGAGAGGGAACACAAGCAGGGGGAGTGGGAGAGGGAGCAGCAGGCTTTCCGCGGAGCAGGGAGCCAGATGCGGGGCTCGACCCCAGGATCCCGGGATCATGACCTGAGCCGAAGGCAGACGCTTAACGACTGAGCCACCCAGGCGCCCCCACAGTTACTCTTGTATATGGAAACAGGCACCTTTGCTGAAGACTAGAAAAAAGTTTATATAATTAACTTTCGATGTTCTCACAATAACTTGACTCAGAAATATCTACCTTCCCTTTATTTGAAGGACTTTGGATCTGTAATTTGACTCAAATTTGGGAATGGAGTGAGGATTAAAACTCTATTTTGATGGTTTCAATCAGATCTCTATGCAGTAGAGCTAGAATACTTGTCAAAAATAGAAATATAATAGTACCTTAAAGAGCAGACATTAATTATGATCCTTGGAAATCCCTGGTCAGTTTACAGCTACAGTAATCCATGGGCATATAATTCTGGTGACTCCAGTGGCCCTTATGTTCATTAGGACCACAACAGCACTTTGCATCTTATGAATAAATCCTGTGTCTTTGGTTTCTGACAACACAAATATTTCCAATCCCAGTATTTTTGGAGAAGACCTATGTTCCTTTGGCATCACTCACCTGTAATTTCTTTTGATAAAAATTTATCTAATCTCTTGATAAAAGGAATCATCTGGGAGAATGATAGTTAGTGAATAGTTAAGCAGGTCACAATATTGACAGACATTCTAGCATTCCATATTCCAAAGACCTCACATCCTTCCTACTTTAAATGCAATGGATTTCTGACATTGTACCCCTCATGGGTTTCCACTGAGACCAACTTTTAGCCAACATGCTTATTAAACAACTAGAAATAAGTTCAACTGCTCAAGATAAACTATTCTATACAGAGTCTTTGGATAAGGGTCAATTTGAATTTTTTTTCCTGATTGAGCACCCTCAGAATCCATTCCTTTGAAAATTCGCACAAATAATACTGATATAAATAAGTCTAGCAAGTCTGTTGCTATGTCATTTTTTTTTTTCTGTGTATACTTGGCTCCTATTCCAACTTTAGCTCTAGCTAAATTCAAGGTCTAGATACAATGAACATTGGGTAGGTAGGAAGTGGGATGAGAATTGTCTTCGCTGTCTGAGGTAATTCCCTCATTTGCCATTGCTGCTAAAACAGGCTGGGAAATGGACACATTTATGTTTCCTATTATTATCCTAATAAATTGCTTTTTCTGCTTATGCTAGTCAAAATTCATTAATTGTGCTTTCATTCAAGGACCCTAAGAGATAAAAAAAAGTTACCTAAATGTTGAGGCATTGAACAGGAAAGAATTGGAAACTGATTAGTGAAATGGGGATATATGGGAAGATTCAGAGAATGCAGCCACTGGATTCATTCAGCTTTCCTAGTATATCACTTGCTGGACTATTAAACCTCAGATGTAAACCTTAAACTTTTATTTTTATGTCATCCACTCGAGTTTCAAAATACTTGGTGATAAGATACAGTCAACTGCCTTTGGGATCTTCTGATTTCATTTTGACTGCAAAGGGCATAGGAAGGAAGAGACGGCACACCGTTTTCCTTTCTTTGAGTGATGGAACTCCATGTAGCACAAAGTCTTGCAAAAAGTAGGAAGCAGGCTGAGAGCATTCATATACAAAAAAAAAAAAAAGAAAAAAAGAAAAAGAAAAGGAAAAGAAAGAAGGAAAAAGTGACAAATGTCTAGATACAGCCAGAGTATTTTAAGTCAATACTGTATGTCCTTTTCTTCAGTTTCAGTGTTTAAGGCAATTTGAACATTAATAACTGTGCTATAAAATTACCTTTCTTTTAAAATATAGATGAATTATTAGTTCTGAATATTTAATATTAAGTTCATTTATCCAATGCTCCTTAACCTTTTTCATTATTTTAAGTTTTTGAAGTATTTCTACATTCATAGCATTTTCTTTAATATGTAAATGAAAAAAAATCCCTCAACGTTAAACATTTTACTCTTTATAAATCTAAATATAATGTGTGCCTTATTGTTGAAGTTTTGGATACAACAGTAATAATTTTACCATCCTGATATCATGTTGTAATTCTATAGATTTTTCCACTCTACTTATTTGAAGGATAAACTATTGTTTAATAGATGGCATAGATTCTAGAATCTTATTGAGAGAGATCTTAAAAGCAATTTTGAAATGTTCTCCTATGTCTTGCAGGAGATACATTTTGGGGAGAGTTATTTTCTCTGATTCTTTAAGTAGATATTCTTTTGACTATCATTTCATACATCTAGTGATTTTTTTCTGTGTTATCTGTTGTGCTAGGAATTGTGCTAGGAGTATATACCAGTAGTTTTCAACTCTGGCTGCAGTTTGGTTCACTTGAGGATCCTTTACAACGCATTGATGACTTAGTACCATTCCTCCAATATTGAACCAGATTCTCCAATGTCATGGCCCTGGCATTAGTATTTAAAACAAAAATCTTCCCAAGTCATTTTAAGCACAGCCACGATTGATATTCACTGGAATAGATAATACGGAATGCAAGAAGGCATAGATTGTGACTCCTCTCTTTTTGTAAAAGGCCAATGTCCACAAATTAAAAGAAAAAAACAACAAACTCCAGAAATACTGTTAACTCAGAGGGATCAGACCGAGGGAGAGCACGAATAATACTCTGCATAATGGGCCTCACTCCTGGTATAAATATATACAACAAGCAAAACAGTGTACTCAGTGTACTCAAAGGGCTTGCCCTCAAATGCATAGCCAGCAGTAGAGTAGGACCTCTACCCAGAGGTAGGTTTTATTCCAGGTAATAATGGTTTCAAGCAGGGCAGATGATACAAAACTATTTTAAGAATAGCATGTGTGAAGTTTATCCTATGACTGACTTTTAGGACTAATTTCATTTAAAAATTTTTCCATATAAATTTCTATTAATTTAAGGCACTGAATAGCTGTAAGGTCAACAATAGATTTGGTACCATTCCGCTTTGAGCTTAGATGGACCAAGTACTTTGGAGGAAAATAAAATCCGTCTTTGTGAAAATAAATCAATCCATTTTTGTTATGATGTACTTGCTACAAATGACTCATTATTTCCTGCTATCATAAGACATTCAATGGCAAAACAAAATATTCGTGTCTAAATTATAATGTATTGATTAAATTTTTCTGATTGTTTTGCCAGTTTTCTCATGTCATAAACAATGCCCTAGAGATAGTAATACATATTTATATAAGACTTATTCAGTTTTATGGTACTTTTGGATTACCATAAAATAATTAATATATTCATTTTCATATGGGTATGATCAATGGTGAATTAGAATATTTGCTTTAATATTTCCAGACTTATATTTGATAGACTAACTGTATGTATAGGTTTTATACTATTGGATAGAATGAGCATTCTTTCTTCTCATATTTTTTAGTTATAGTTTTATAGATACGGTCTTAGTCCTAAAATACACAAGAATTTTCCTTTACACGAGTAGGTTTCTAAGTCAATGTAAAATTTTGCAATATGGTGTCACCAAAAAAAATTTTGTTTTGAAAATAAACATTTTCAGTTTTTTTTCCTCAAACCAGTGCTTAAAGTAATCAATCTCATATTTTATTTTAGTCATATACCTTGAAATTGGTACACTGATTTGTCAGGCTTGAAAAATTATAGAATGAATATTTTAACATAATTATAACTTAAATGAATAGTCTTAGAGTATAAATCAACTGCATGTTTGCTCAAAGAAATTTCAAATATTCTTTAACCATACCATAAACTGAATATTTTTTATCAATTTCCTAGTGTTACTTTCTCTGTCTTATTTTACAAGTACTCTTCAATATTTAATCTTTAACAGTCTTTTGGAAATGAACTGTGTTAGGAAAATAAAATCTTTGGAAAAGTAAGTTATGATGAGATGGAAATGATAGGTACATTAGACCATTAAAGTCTTTGTTGTTGCAGTCTTACTCATTTACCAAGGCATTGCTCTTGTTAATCTATTGTCCTCTATTATTTATGCATCTTATTCATGCTGCTGCAAAGAATGTCAGTAGTGGGGCGCCTGGGTGGCTCAGTCGTTAAGTGTCTGCCTTCAGCTCAGGTCATGATCCCAGCGTCCTGGGATGGAGCCCCGCATCGGGCTCCCTGTTCGGGGGGGAAGCCTGCTTCTCCCTCTCTCACTCCCCCTGCTTGTGTTCCTTCTCTCACTGTGTCTCTCTCTATCAAATAAATAAAATCTTTAAAAAAAAAAAAAAGAATGTCAGTAGTATACATATCTATGTTACCATGTTATTTTGGACAATGTAAATATATAGGAAGAATTTCAGATATATATAACCTCACTACTTTCCCTTTCTCCCATTCATTTTTGTTGATTCTTCACATGTTACAAACCTTCGAATATCCCTTTCTTATTTTTCATTATTTAATTCATGTTACCTTAGGCCTATTAATAAGTAAATATCTTGATGCCTTGTCCTGATTTTCTAAAATTCTCAAGGGAGCATACCAATTAACCTCTATTAGAATTTTTCTCCTATTACTAGTTTGGTACAAGTGAATTACATATGTAAACACAAATATTAAAGTTCATGTATTTATAATTTGTGCACGTTATTATACAAGCAATATAAGAAACTGATAAAACTGAGAGACGCCAGAAGACAGGGAAAATATTACATTTTTATGTTAGGTAAATCTGGATATAAACTTTACTCACATTTTCATACAATATTGAAATAGCCAAATGGAATCTAATGGTCATCATTGGTGCTTCCCATTTTCCCATATGATGGAAGTGGTTCTAGTAGGGATGCATGGGTTGATCTGGCTTAGTACCCATGAAAAGATGTCCAGAATGCACCATGCAATGTCACGATTCAAATTAAGTTCAAAGAAGGAATCAGGTATTCAAGGTACAGGTTGATTTGCTTCTACTTCCTAAAACCCAGAAAACACATAGCCTTGCTATCCTTTGTGACTGCATTCTCCTTTACTTACCTTCCTGCACGTTATTTTGCCCCTGACACACTCATTCATTAGTATGACTTTTTCTCTTTATTTCCCCTATTTCAGTGAAGGATTTTAGAAGAGAACTCAATCATTGCTAAAATAATTTACAAAATAGGTAAGCATCCCTTTGACTTTTTGATAAACATCGATTTCTGATGGATGTGGTGTATGAAGGACCATAAGTTGAAGGAAGCAATGATTTAACTTAGCACAACTAATAATTATGAAGCACCTACCTTGTATAAATTGATATTCAAAATGAGTATGACACAAACATAATTTTCAAGAATCTTATGGGTTGGGAGTTGAGATATAAGATGAAAGGAGAGGGGCGCCTGGGTGGCTCAGTTGGTTAAGCGGCTGCCTTCGGCTCAGGTCATGATCCCGGAGTCCTGGGATCGAGTCCCGCATTGGGCTCCCGGCTTGGCGGGGAGCCTGCTTCTCCCTCTGACCCTATCCCCTCTCATGCTGTTTCTCGCTCTCTCTCTCAAATAAATAAATAAATAAAATCTTTAAAAAAAAAAAAAAAGATGAAAGGAGAAAAAATATAAAAACCAACTATACAATAAGTTAGAGTAAAACTTTTGCTTAAAGGAAGTAAAATGTCAATAATTTGAGATGTGATAAACACTTTATTTTTTATTGAAGTATAATTACCATAGTGTTATATTAGTTTCAGGTGTAAATATAATGATGAAACAATTCTTTACATTCCTCTGTGCTCATTATGATACATGTTTTCTTAATCCCCTTTATCTATTTCGCCCACCCCCCACTGCCCTCCCCTCTGGCAACCACTGGTTTGTTCTCTGTATTTAAGAGTCTGTTTGTTTGTTTGTTTGTTTTGTATGTCTTTTTTTCTTTGCTCATTTATTGTGTTTCCTAAATTCCACATATAAGTGAAATCATACAGTATTTGTCTTTCTCTGTCTGACTTATTTCACTAAGCATTATAGCCTCTAGATCCATCCATGTTGTTGCAGATGTCAAGATTTCATTCTTTTTTATGGCTGAATAGTATTCCTGTGTGTGTGTGTGTGTGTGTGTGTGTGTGTGTAGCACATCTTCTTTATCCATTCATCTATAGATGGACAGTTGGGTTGCTTCCACATCTTGGCTATTGTAAGTAATGTGCAGTAAACATAAGAGTACATATATCTTTTCAAATTAGTGTTCTCATTTTCTTTAGATAGATACCTAGTAGTAGAATTATTGGATCACATGGTAATTCCACTGTTATTTTTTTGAGGAAAATCCATACTGTTGTCCACAGTGGCTACATCAATTTGTCTTCCCACCAACAGTGCACTAGGATTCTCTTTTCTCCACATTTATGCCTACATTTGTTATTTCTTGTCTTGATTCTAATCATTCTGACAAGTGTGAGGTGATGTCTCATTGTGGTTTTGACTTGCATTTCCCTGATGATTAGTGATGTTGAGCGTCTTTTCATGTGTCTGTTGGCCATTTGTCTGTCTTCTTTGGGAAAAAAAAATGTCTACTTAGATCCTCTGCCCATTTTTTAATCAGATTTTTTTTTTTTTTTTGGTGTTGAATTTTTTTAAGTTCTTTATATATTTTGGGTATTAACCCCTTATTGTATATGTCATTTGAAAATATCTTGTCATTTATTCTACTGAATAAATTCATTAGGTTGCCTTCTCACTTTGCTGTACAAAAGCTTTTATTTTGATGTAGTCCCAATAGTTCAATTTTGCTCTAGTTTCCCTTGCCTGAAGAGACATATCTAGAAAAAAATTTTTACAGCCGACGTCAAAGCAATTATTGCCTGTGTTTTCCTTTAGGATTTTTATGGTTTGAAGTCTCACATTTAGGTCTATAATCCATTTTGAGTTTATTTTTTGTGTACGGTGTAAGAAAGTGGTCCAGCTTCTTTCTTCTGCATGTAGCTGTCCAGCTCTCCCCCCACCATTTGCTGAAGTAACAGTCTTTTCTCCACCGTATATTTTTTCCTCCTTTGTTGTAGATTAGTTGAGCATTTAAGTATGGGTTTCCTTCTGAGATGTGATAAAAACTTTAAATATAGTGATAATTAATAGAATATGTCCTAAAATATAAAGGCTGAGAAACATCTTACAGGAAGCAGATCACTTTCCTAGAAAGACAGTTAACTTATAATTCCTTAAAGCTTAAATTTTTCAATAAGGTTCAGCAAATACTACCTCCTTTGACTCTCACACCAACTGAAGCTTTCCTAGTAGGTAACATGGTCTCTGGTTCACTATAAAAAAATGTGACTTTGATTTTTTTTTTTTTTTTTTAATGCCTGACAGGAAGGTGGGAAGCGGCTGGCATCTCAGACCATAGAAGTACAATTCAGAACTGCAACTTCTCATCTGGAATTGAACCTGGAAAAATCAGGTAAGGGAATTAAATCCTAACCTAAGAATATCGCCCCTAATCAGATATAGTCCTAGGTATTTTTGGGATTTTTTTTTAGCAGTCATGAAGTTATTAGACTCACATTAAAACATTTCAGAAACTGAGAAGATCTTGAAAAGGTAGAGAATAGAATAAACCTAAGGAAATGCAATATACTATATATAATTATAACACTCCACACTAAGTCCAGAAGGTATACTCCAGTTATAGATGGGTTAGATATGGATCAATACCAGCCCTTGTAAGAAAGATCTAAGTCTTAATTGACTGAAGGCTCAATCCGAGACAACAGAGTTTTGAAGGCCAAAAATGCCAATGTGAGGAAAAGGGAGTCAGTGAGGAAGACAGGATTGTTCTTGCTCTTCCAAGATGTTAACACATCCCACCCATAAGCTGCATTTGTTCTTCAAAGGAAGATTGACAGACTAATTCAAACACATCCCAAGAAGAAGGATAAAGATTGGCTGGATGATCATCCTCTATGAGGATCATTTGAAAGAACTGAGGAGGTGTTTCTTGAAAGGAGGTAAATTGGTTGAGACTGGGGTGGGGAAGGATTGACAGATTTGGAAGGAGCTACTTTCAAAATATTTCAGGGTGTTACATGAAAGAACATTTAGACTTTTCTGTGGCTCTTGAAGGCAGAACAAGAACCATCAGGTGTAGA
Organism: Neomonachus schauinslandi; assembly: GCF_002201575.2. Classification (NCBI taxonomy): domain Eukaryota; kingdom Metazoa; phylum Chordata; class Mammalia; order Carnivora; family Phocidae; genus Neomonachus; species Neomonachus schauinslandi. The sequence goes on from NC_058405.1 coordinate 6,853,623, forward strand.
TTTCAATGCAGCATCATGACTACTTTTCTGAGAACTATGTTATCCATCCAGCAGTTGAAAGCACTGCTTTTTTGCTATGCTGTAAAATAGTGCTTTCATCTGGATTACCTTGAAAGTCCATCCTGACTGATATTCTATTATTTCATTAATTATATATTGCATCTTTGCATAATAGCTTAGATATGGTGCTACAGATTGATTAGCACATGCAGAAGAATTTAAGGCTTTGTTATTCTACAATACATAAAATAGTAGAAAATACAGCTTAGGTGCCTAAAGTACTGATAACATGAAACATATGGGATTGAATGGAATAGAAACATAGCTAGCTTCACCTTAGTTTAACAAAACAGGTATATGATGGCATTTAGAGGAACAAAAGGTGTTTGAAGGAACCATAAAAACAACAAAACATGATGTTAGCATCAGAAGCATGATAAGAAGCTTAGTATAACATTTCAATCCTCACATTTTAATTATATTTTCTCAATAGGTATTTGCTCAGTGGATGAATGTATAAATGAATTATGAAGCAGGCAGCTTATTTTCAACACTTCAGTGAGATTTCTGTATGGACAGCTCAGTGTAATGTAAGATGTCTAATGATATGGGAAAACATGGCCCTAGGTGTCAATTTCTTCTTGACATGGTCCCAAATCACTTTTTTAAATGGTTTTACCTGGATCCTGTGCCACAGTGAAATGTCACTGAACCCATGTAGAGGGAGTTGGGATTTTTGATCTTGTGCTAAATCAGGCTCACTATGGGTGGCAGCTGGTCTATAACTGAGAAGAAAAGTCTGGCTGTTTTGGGTGTGGACATTGCTTCTATAATTGCAGCAATGTGCTCGCTTGGCATATCATCAAATATTCTTTTTGAACCTGTCTGATCATTTCCAGAAAGGGGAGGTTCTATTTTGTTATGGTTCGTTGAACCATCATTTAGAAAAATGCTGCATTTTAATGGAATAGCTTCTAGGGCTGGGTGTTTTAGTCATGTCTACAAGGGTCTACTAAATACTGACAATGCCAAAAGCTAGTTTTAATACTGCAGTAAGGTATGAAAAAAGAAATAGAGATTTTTTGGAACAGGGGTTACATTTGAAATGACCCAGGGTTAGAATTACATATAGAGGCAGATTAAGTCTTGAGAAAGATCAAAGGCATGAATCCTATTTGCTTGAGTCCTGCAGATATTCCAGGGATGAATTGCGTTCAGTGGTCAAAATTCCCTTTTCTCTTGACAGTATTTTATTCATGACCCTACTTTTAAATCTGAAAATTCTATTTGGTAATATATAATGTTACTGTTAAAGTCACTTGACATAAGATGTCTTACTACATGAAAATTCCTATTTTTAATCCTTGGAACAGAAATAAAATATATGCAATTGCATAATGTTTGACAGTCAGCTCTTAAGGGAAACCCAAGTCTGAGGTTGACATTGAATAGAACACTAATGCATGTGCTTCAACTATTTTTGATACCCAAAGTATTGAAATATGGTGAAGATGGTGGGAGAAATTCACCAGTCTGGAGATCTTCTGGAATCCTTTCATCTTTCTTAACTCCTTGATTCAAATGTCTCTAAACTTAGGAGTTTTCTACCATCATCATTTACAACTCAGAGTTGAATGCAAATTAAAATGTTCCTTCTCTTGCTTTGTGTCAGTTAAGATTACTTTTGGTTACATAGGAAGTGAATTGGTCCAGAGTACTTTACAAAGTAGAGAGATTTTTTTTTTTTTTCTCACATAAAAGAAACACAAATGTAGGTAGTACAGAGCTTGTGCAATGGCTTGATGAAGTTATCAAGGACACAAATTTCTTCTATTATCTTGCCTAGCTTAGGGCTTGTTATCCTCATGTTAGCAATATGGCTGCTATGTCTCCAGCCATCATGCTTGTATTTCTGATAGGAAGAAGCTTAAGGAGAGCAAAGGACAAAATGCAAAAGCCGAAAAGACATATGTAAGCAGTTACTTATATTAACATATCAATGTTCACACATTTTGGCAAACCTTATCTGCAAAAGATTCTGGGCAGATACATATTTTAAATTGGGTACATTGCAACTTTATACAAAATAATAAGGATCTATTAGTAAGGAAGAAGTTATGAATGAATAGATATTGAACAGGCAACTAAGTTTAAAGTTATTAAACTTTAAAAGGGAAAATATATATCTAATTTTACAAAAAAAAAAAAATTTGTCAGTACCGAGTACTTAGAAAACCCAGAAAAGTGAAAGAAAATCAAATAATTTTAAAAAGTTAACTGAAACTCTACTTGCTGGAAGAAAGAATGTTAATAATGGTTAGATGCTTTTTTCTTCTCTTTCTTATACTTGATCTCTTGTTCTCTGTATATGATTGTGCTTCGTGTTGGTTTTGAAAAATAATGCTAAAGAATGCATTACATCACAGTTCAATTCTTTTACACCTGTCTATTATAAATATTTCTAGTAGTGATAGCTACTATTTTACAACCGTTTTTAAGACCTATCACGTTCTATCATATGCATATACTTCTACATACTTAAGCTAAGTGCATAATGGAGATTATTTCAATTTTTCCTATTGACAATTTTTAAGTCCCTTAAATATATATTAATATTATATAATATTATATATATATATACACATACTTCATACTTAGATTGTTTCTGTAGGATGCATTTTGAAAGTGGAAATTAATCAGAGCATATGCACATTTTAAGGCTTTTAATATGTAACTAAGTAGCATGACAAGTGCATGTTGTCTCTCTGATCTCCCACTCTCTTTAGAATCTGCTGTTTAATAGATAGAGGAAATAATATCTTAATATTATCTTAATTGTAGTTCATTTATATACCAGGAGGAGCTGTAATTTTTGGATGTGTGAGGCCATTGACTCTTAATCCTTGAAAATCATTTCTTCATGTGCTTTGCCTTTTGTCCTATGCTCTGCTCATTTCTCATTTCACCCACCTCTTTCCATCTTTATCCACTTTCCAAGCCCCCAAACTCTCCCTGCCTAGTGCTCAAAACAGTCTTGCAGGGCCTCCCACCTCACTGTGGCTTTTATTTCTGGGAAGGATTGGCAAAGACAGGGATGGAACGGGCTCCTGTGCCCAAATCACCATTTTCCCCAGAGCTCCCCTTCATATTTACACTTGAGTTTCGCTCCTAATTACCGAATGACGGCAAGTGTTCCCTAAGTGTTCCTTCACTTGGAATCACAAAACCTGGGTTGGGTCTCAGCTCTATTATTGAAGTCTGTGAAAGGTTCGGGAAGGCAGCCAGTCCCTCATATTCTTCTTTCCTCCCAAGATTATAGCCAATCCAGAGATTGACATAGGAGATCAGAGATTTAGGATTAAAACAGCTGAGCTATCGCTAATAAAAGTTATATTGGAAAATAAGGCTTGGGCTCTGTGGCCCTATTGGCCTCCTAACACGTGTGCCTTCAAATCCTCAGACTACCTCACTCCATTCCCGACAGTTCTGGACAACAGCCGACCCATTGAATTTATCACATCGTAAAAAACAAACTTGACTGTTACTTCATGGAGACATGGTGGAGAGCCCAGCAGAGGCTGAGCCTGTGTGTCTGGTCCCCTCTCCCAAGCTCTGCAGTAGGGAGGGAGTCCAGTCTTTTCCTAGAGGGAGCCCCTGTGCGTGAATATGGACACAGGAACTCAGGACACCTGTGTTCCCCCTGATGTCTTCCACCATCCTGCTATGTGACGTTGGCCAAGCTTTCTGAATTCTTTTAGATTTTGTTTTCTCAGGTTAAGCTGAAAATAATACCATTTCTAAGGATTTAGTAATGCACTATTTAAAAGGAATCCTAAAATTCATGTCTAGGTTTTCTGAACTGTAGGTTTGATCCAACACACAAATTCCTTTTTTTTTTTTTAATGTGTCATACAGAATTAAGGATTAAGGGGCCAACAGCACACAAAGAGCATTTGAGTACTTTTTCCTATATTTACAATTAAAAATAAGTAGTAGTAATAACAATTTAAGATGATAAAATTTCATACGTAGACAAATAATTTGATAAACTTGAAGTTTTATATTTTCTTTGCAGTTTAAGTTTCTCCATGTGATTTTCAAAATTGCATTTTTTTAGAAAACCTTTTTTTAAGAAAAATATACAATTTTGACATTTCTCCTATTCTTGTTTGACATTGACATTGTCACTGTCTCCTCATGCTCTCCTTTTGCAGAAATAAAGTAGATACATAACGTCATTGTGTCATCCATGTCTGGGGGGGGAGATAAAGGAGTATTTTGACCTTCATACTTGCAGGTCAAAATTATATAAAATTGATATTATTGTCCATTTGTTTTGATACTTGGTTTTAGTATCTTTAATTTAGATGACATTGACCAAATTATTTCCTTTGAAATTCTGTGGGATTTCTCAGAGGAAGGTATACGTATAAAGTTAAGATTACACGTGTCTTTGCGAACTCTAGTGATCACATGCGCCAGAGGCCCGACCGTGCCCCGGATGTGCAGCAGGGGCCCCGGATGTGCAGCAGGGGCCCCGGAACTCCTGGGGCGGAAATGCACGTCCCAACCTCACCAAAGACCTGTAGACCTTGAAGAGGAGGGCTGTGTGCAGTGGAAGACAGCAACGTACCGGCATTTAACATGTTCTTGTGTGTGTAGTCATGTCAGAAATTGAAAGATTTAAGTGCGGAGAACCAAGGTCAGGAAGAGCATGGCAAGGGCTTTGCACGCGGAGCGCAACTGATGGAAGATGGCGTGTGATGTAAGCTGCACTCGTGGCTGAGTACCAAGGTTGGGAGTCTGTCGGCGCTCTGAGATGCAGGCATTAAAAAGCCCCTAAAGCCCCCAAATGCTCATCTGAAGGCTGAAAAAATAAATCGGGAGGGGGACACTACGAAATTCACGACTTTATTGCAATTTTGAATTGCTTTCGAAATGACAGTAATACTAAGTACGATTTGTCCAGGCAGGCAATATGCTACGATCTAGCTTGTAGAATGCACATTAGAAATCCATATCTTAATCAATCAGCATTGTGAACAAATTTGATAAAATCCCTTTTTCCTTTTTATCCCCTTAACTCTTTTTGGAAGTTAAGTTCATCACCGACACGGCAAAGAGACTATCTTTATGCCACGGGAATAGAAGTCGTAAGAGATTTCACTCATCTTACTTTTTGTGTAATCCCCACAAGGGAGGCGGGAGGCAGACTGGCAAAAAAAAAAAAAAAAAAGGAATGAACTGCTATGGTTTTTACTTATTATTAAAATGTATTACACTTTTTCCTAATGCAAATGGGATTTAAATTTGATGCTTCTTATCTTAAATCTGTTATGGCCATTATAATTTCTGTTGTGTTAAATTACTGCTTTCTTTACTTTCTTATCCATAAAGTCCTTGTCTAGACCCTGGCTAACTAATATATTTAGATTAATGAAATGTCTTTGTCGTGGTGCTCTGGCTTTCTGGCTTCGAGCCTTTCTGACTTTGAGCTAATCCTACTCTTATGCATGATCCAATCCAGAGGGATAAATGATCATAAAACCCTCTGTTTTATTCCCCACTACTTAACATTACTTGACTCCAAGTATATCCATGACCTTGCCTTATTTCTGGCCAAGATGTCTCATTTCTCAAACTCTCATTTGTTCATTACTCATATTTTCTTCCCCATCCCACTTAATAGGATCCCCACACTTAGAATCATTCTCCACAGCCTTGCCTATGTTTGTGTCCTTCCTCACCACAGCACTTACTCCCAAACAGATACCGGCAGAATGATGTCCTTGCTGCAGAGACTCAATGACTTAGACTCAATCTTCTTACAGATCCTGTCTGCAGAGCCTCACACTTGCTACAAGCTAATTTTTATATAGTGTGTGAAATCTACATGGTCATTCTGTTCCCTCTTTGGATTCCTTAACCCCACATCTGACTTCCCACTTCACTAGGATCCTTGAGGCTATGAGCCCAGAAGATAAACCTCAACAACACCATGTGCTCAGCAGTCAACAAAGTACAGTATCTTCGTATCACCTTCATTTCAAGAATTCAGTAACATATTTTCCATGAAGGCCCATGAAAAACACATTTAAAACAATTTCACATAATTCTCCAAGATCGTGACTAAGTGAACAGAATCTAGGGTCAGAGACATAGGAGTTTTATTCCCATTGTGGCATTTGTAAGTTTTATAATTTTGAGAAATTTCTTACCTGTATGAGGCCGCAAATAAAGCTCATAACTCACATTATTGTTTTGAATATTAATTAAAATAATGCACATAAACAGCACAGAGCTGCCTGACACACTGTGAAATCTCTATAGTTTGTTTTTAAGAGTCATTTCAAAGGTACAGTCACTGGTAGCTTAAAATAATGGTCCACAGAGGAATGTGATATGGCGGAATTTGTGACCTGAAGATCTGGGTCTGCCTCTTGTCTCTGGTAATTTATAGAAGCAGGAGTTTGGGTAAGCCACTTAACCTCAGTTGTAAAATGAAGGTATTAATGCATACATTATGGGTTCTGGTGATGATGAAGGGATTTCTTGAGCAGGGGAATGCTTCATAAACTAGTAGGTGTTATGTAAATGTTATTGAAATATGGAGTTATTACTGACCTTTTAAGAAAGAACAAGAATATACATTTTATGTGTAATTTTTACTCAATTATATTTTGGGTTTAAGCATAGGAGTAGAAATTGCCTTTAATAATAAAAGTAAAGAAAGGAAAACATGCATACTGACCAGGGGTTAAAAAGAAGATTGATTTGAAAAGGAAGGCCTGAAATATTTGTTTGTTTGTTTTTTGATACTTTGCTGCCTTGCACTATATGATATGGGTCAGTTTTTTAATTACTATATTTCAGTGAAGTTATACCTGTCTATCTTGGTTCATGATCTCGTGAGTCATTATAAAATAGCTTATTTGGAATTTACTATGAAATAGTCTTAGAAGGTATTTCTTTTCTGTTTCTATTCTGGGAACCCCCCCCCCCAAAAAAAATCTACATAGTACCTTTGCTATATTGTGATACAAATAAAAAAATAATAAAAATCAACAATGTTCCCTCGACATCACCAAATTACGTTTTTTCTTAACTTTTGGGCTGTTCTTTTCAGTTTGACAACGGATGCAAAGTTCTTAAAAGCCATCTAACTAAGGTCATGTTGCCTGTAGCCTCTCTTTATAGATAAAACAATGCAGAAATTGTCTGGTCATTTAAATACTGAAAGCATACTTTGACTAATCTTTTAAATGGATATCTCACGGTCCTTGATTCAAGGACCTACAACTGTAGAGCATTGAAGAGAGTGAAAATGGTTTGTTAGAGTAGATGGTATAAGCTGTTGGGTGGGTTAGTGATGCCAACCCCGCTCTACTACATGCACTCCGAGGACACACTGGTTTGGATCATAAGGGATCCATAAGGGATCACTTGAGACCTGCCATTACCTTGGCAATATGCGGCCTTCTGTAGTAACTTACATGTGTTGGTGGTGAATGTCTGTTTCAGTAAGTTTGAAAAGGGATTCTAGATGTGTGTTCTTGTACCAAAACATTTTACCCAGATCATAAGAATGGATATTTATCTAAATTTCAGAATTGTCATTCTTTTAAAAGTGGGGAGATCAACTTCTATGATTGTCAGTACTGGATTTAGGCTTAGAGTGGACACTTTCAGGGCTCTTTTAGTCATCTTTGGTAATCAGAATAATGACAGTAGCATAGATGGTAACTCATATTTTCAGAGGACATGTTTATTCAGAACTCTTTGAAGTGACATGTATGCACGGTCTTGTTTAAGTTTCACGATTAGCCAAATAGGTAGACACTGTTATTTTTCCTATTCGGGGGAGGAGGCAATTGAGGCACAGGGAAGTAAAAATGAGTAATATATAGGGGTTTGCTTTGAACAAAACATCACCCTTGTCCAGGAGCCAAGTGCCTCAAATTTCACTGTCAGTTTGATTATTTACCTTGCTTTTGTGAGTATTCTTTTAAATAAAAACAATTTTGGAAGGGCTGATTCATTAAGCCATTGAGTTAGTGCTTATTAATTAATCCATTATGAAAGGCAGTCCCTTGAGAATCTCAGTACACTGGGTGCCCAAAGAAGCAGATGGAATTGAAAGAGAATAAATGGGTCAGAATGAGCAAATAAGCTCAAATTCTATGTTTAGTTATTTCATACATGTGATATATTTATAAACTTTCTATAATGTTATAGGTCATTTGATCTCAATTAAAAAAACTATTATAGATTATGTCAAAAAGGAGAAATGAAAAACTCAAATTAGTACAGATTAAAAAATCATCCATGCAACAGTAACCTGCACAAACAGTTCACCCACTTCTGCGTGACATGGAGAGAGATTGGATGCAAAGCAGTGCACATGACCAATGCTGTCTGGGGACCTTAAGGTGCTATTAGAAAATACATCCATGCTAGAACCCCTATATGCAGAAGATGTACAGCTAGCCGTGAACTTCTCATAGTTTAGTTGGGAGTTCACTAATAATGCTTTCAAGACAATAAGTGGAAAGGGACACATATGGGGACGTGTCCGCAAGAACTGAAAAAGTGGAGTTGTGTTTATGAGTGTTTTTGCTTTAATGAAATAAGCATACATATAGGACAATTTTGGTTTGAAATTGGAATCTTTCATTCCAGCTTTTGAGTTTGTTTCTCAAAAGATTCATCACATTCAAGACTTAAATTCTAGAAGCCAGCTCCTCATGGGTTAGTTTCTTGGGTAATAATTCTTATAGACATATGGAAAATGATTTTTTGAGTCATATAAGTCAGTATCTGATAAAATGGATTTAGCAGAAACTTTCTAAATATTCACCTTTTGGCTGAGGCTAAGCCTGGAGAGTTTAAAGCCCAAAAGGAGAATTTCGGGGGAAAGTTATGAATGAATGGATACTAGTTTATTATGGAAATACAATTGTAACCAAGCACTATAATGTGTCTAGACATACGGGGCTCGGTTGCCAAAAATGAAGTGTTCTAGCTTTAAGAGAAATCCTCGTGGAAAGTGCACAAGATGTTACATGGTGAGAATTCTACCAAAGACCCATATGTGCTCCTGGCACCATTTGGAACTCGTTCCTTTTTTTAGGAAGGGATTCTTATGGATAGGCTGGAAACTATGAACGCTATTCCTCGGACATAAGCATAGGTCTGGGAGAGAAAAATACTGTGTAAAGAAGAACGGTTTTAAGAAGTTTGAAGATTATTGTAGTTTTCTATTTTTTCTTATTTTGTTTAAGGGTATTTGACAAAGCTATTGCCATGTGGTGATTTTAGGAGAACCCAGTCAATGACAAATTTAGCAGTTCATTCTCCTTCCCTGACTTTTTTTTTTGGAAGATTGTATTACAATCCTTCAGATTCTTAGAGGTTTTAGGTTAAAATCCAAGGTGAAATGTTCTTATAAGGCCACAAATATGACAAGGGTCATAAAGGAATTCCTTAAGGTTTAGAAAAGGTGTGGGGTATTTTTAAGGATACTATCTTTGATGGAAAGAGAAAAACAAACTTAATGTGCACCTTAAAAATTCTCATGCCAGTAATCAACCTCACATTGATCTTGAGATCACCAACAAGACTATATTTTGGAGAGTTTGATTTCCTGGCAGTCCGTTCTTTGACGCTGCAGGTTTTAAATGTGCGTGTGTGTGCGTGTGTGTGCGCACGCGCATGCTCACATGTGTGTAGATATCCAGCAATCTAATTCACTTCCAAGCACTTATTTTTACAAATGACTTTATACTTCTTTATACAGAAAGAAGAATTATTCTCTTGAGTTTTTAGAACCACTTCCAGCAGTGTGTCTCCAGAGTCAAATAGAGCTGTCTTCATCATTTTTACATATAGACTTCCTCAAACACTAAAAAGAATGATAATCGCCTAATTATAAATTCACTGTTAATATAGCCTTAGAGCTGAGAACATTTCACTCTAGTAGTTAATTTAGTCTGTGGTAAATTCTCACTGTTATTTAATGTCATTTATCACCTGCTGTTTTGTCTTACTGAGAACATCCTGCCTGCCCCACAGTCTCCAGTACATGGACCTTCTGTGACTTTAATGTGCTCAGAACAAAGGCTCCAAAGTGCAGCTATCAGGAGAATTTTGGCAACTTGCCTTAGATATATTCAAGCCATTTTGCTGCCTGTCACTCAGTGCTCTACAAATTGAACTCCGAGGAGAGGTAAAAAGGGTCTATGAGGCATTTTTTTTTCTGGGAAGAATATGCTAATAAAGCGTCATCAGCAGGAAGCAGGCTGTGTCTGAAAGAGTTTTGTCAACTCTGAATTAATTTTGTGTGTTAAGGAACACAGGGTGCTTCTAGAGCTGGTCTGTGGTAATTAATCCTTCCTGTTTCTGGAAGAACAGAACTGTAATAAATGCAGCCCAGATTTAACAGATGTGTGCACACAATGTCTGCTTTATGAGGAGTAAAACAAAATGATGGGTACAGAACAAAAAAAATACTGATTTAAAAAACTAAAACAGTATGGAAAGCACGAAGCTTGGAATTCCCAGAGTTTATGCAAATAGAGTATCCCTTTAAATGTTCACAGACAACGTGTTTGGAAAACATCTGTCCATGGGATTGGTGCTGGGAAGAGGCTCAAAAAGACAGATGTTTCTTGTTCCTTAGAAAATTGAGTAAAAAAAATTGCACACAAGCGTAAGGTAAGGGTTGGAGTTCACTGTACCTAGGTGTGGTTGGAGTTGGATCCAAGTCATCAAATGGTGACCTCATCCTGGGATGAATCTCTCATTATGCTCTTCCTTGTTTTGTTTTGTTTTTCTTTCTTTCTTTCCAAAATGCATTATGGAGGAAAAAAATTCAAGTTATATTATCTGTAACTCTGAACACCATGCTGTGTGGCAGTTTGAATGACGTCACAAACAGGAGAGTTTGCCTTTCAAAATTGGACAGGCAAATTGCACCGCCAATGCTGTTATCTGATATATTCAAACACAAGATTCACAGAAAGGTGAATAAGGGCAGGTTGACATGGTATTCATTAAAACAAATCTATACAGAAAAAAACATTTTCAGGTCAGGGCTACCAAAGCCATCTAGCTCATTAGCTCATTCCCTTCTTTCTTCTTTCTTTCTTTTCTTTTTTTCTTTTTTCCTTTTCCTTTTTATCTCATTAAGCTATCCCTGCCAATATGGCTAGGAGGTGCGAGTCTGACATGGTTAAGTTAAAATGGAATAATGGGGAAAATGCCCGGCCAGCAGCAATCATTTTGATCCCTAAAATCCCAAACAGATTTTAACATATCTTTCTCTTCTATCATGAAGATATCTTAAGTGTATATTTAAAGATTCAGATTCAGAATTTTAGGGCCTAATGTGAAAAGCATATCATAAAATCCAGCTCCCTCCAAATTGCCTATAGCTTGTCACGTAGAGTAAATATCGAAAACACTTGAACTCACTTCCAATGAAATGTATTACTTACTTCATGCAAAATAGCAGTTCCTTTCGCTTTTGGCAATGTTACCCATGAAAAGCGGTTTTAAATTCAGTCCTGGTTAACCCTTTACATTTCACATCAATTTCAGGTAGGGACTTTCTACTTCAAAGAATTTTAGCTTTCACCATAGTGGTTTCACCAGATTACTTGGTAGGTTACGTAAAAGCTCTTTGATTAGCTGTCTTCACATTACTTAGGGTGCACATCAAAGTCAATCATTTACTTGTTGTTCGAAGTTGTTGATATGTTTCAGTGAACTAAAAGACTAGAAATTACTTGCGACTCTCATAGAAAGAGCAGTGCCACTGAGCAAACCTGCTCATTCCATGGGTTGTTTTCAAGTCTAGTTGTTAAGGCATTCATGGAGAACGCATCTTTCTTACCGTGTGTTATATGCAGCTTATCATGCTGTAAGTGTAGGAAGAAGTCACTGCCGGAGTTAACTCATTAACTATTTTTTTAATTGAGTATTAGATTCTTCAACTATAATGAAACTCCATATGCTATATTTAAGTGAAACAAAAATATATAAAATCATTGCCTGCCCTTGGAGAAGTCATACTCTAATCTGGCTCCTCTGGATATTTAACATTTCATTTATAAAATATAATAAGAGGATTCAAGACCCAGGAACACTGATTTAGATTTCACCAGCTCACGGGCTCAACTAATGAAAAGCCATTCCAAGTGGAAGGACCAGTTAATGTAAGGGCCTATAAGATCATGGTTCCTTAAAATAATTTTAAGAAGTATTTTGTCAGGAACTTGGAATCTACAGGTCTTCATCCAAAGCTTACTCCTTACTTAGTGCAAAGAACTCCACAAGTAACAGTAAACACCCCGGAATCATCGAACGTAACAAGCATGCTAACCACAAGGCCTGTTTGGGATCAACATGGTACTGGATATCAACTTGGGCCAGTGTATCTAATTACCAAGGAACTTGAGAATACATCATAATGGCAGAGAAGTGTGGGAGTCCAGAGTCATAGCAGGAAAAAAAAAAATAAGGCCTTCCAAAAAAATTTTGGAATCTCTTCTCTGACTTACTTAAAAGCTCCTGTGGGTTTTAGGGGGGTTGGGTCAGGTTTTCCTTGAGGCATCTTAAACCCTCTGTTCACCAATGAGTACTCATCCCCAGGGTCTGGGAACTTAGTTGTAAAGTAATGTTCCTTTCTCACAGTTGTTTTCAAAGCCCAGTATAAATTGAAATCATCTAGGCGGTGCCAGGGCCTCACCTCTAGTGATTCTGATTTTCTAAAACTTTTGTGTCCTTGAAAGAGGGTATACTTGAGAAGTGGTTAGCAGAGTACTTACTGGGTGCTCAGTAAATGCAAGTTATGATTTTTATAATTACTGTGGTTATTAGGGTTAACAACTCCTGAAGATGATTTTGATGCAACTTGTGTCCAGGAATCACTGTATCAGAGTACAAAAGATCAACACTGTCATCCTGCAATTCGCCTGGAGTTCACACGCAGGGATGTGGAGGAATGAAGACCACAAGTCATGGCTGGATGCAGTGTGTTTCTGTTTTGTTGTGTGATTGTTAAATATATGTATACGAGAATCTCAGACAGCTATTTCTGTGACTCCAAGGCAAACCCAGTGATGTTGCACATTGCCATTTTCCCCAACATTACTTGCGTTCTCAAATTTCAGTGTCTTCTAAGGACAGCAGTGATGCTCATTTCGACCTCGCTTCACCTATGATGTGCTATTTGGGGGTTGAGAATAAAGGAGGAGGGTGAAAAATATCTAGAGCTCAACCATTCAAAACTGGACTAGACGTTTACAGTTTGACACTAAAAGCACCGTATTTTTTTTTTTTTTTTCAACATTCCTCTGGCTATTTGGGGTCTTTTCTGGTTCCATACAAATTTTAGGATTATTTGTTCCATTTCTTTGAAAAAAGTGGATGGTATTTTGATAGGGATTGCATTGAATGTGTAGATTGCTCTAGGTGGCATTGACATCTTCACAACATTTGTTCTTCCAATCCATGAGCATGGAACATTTTTCCATTTCTTTGTCTCTTCTTCAGTCTCTTTCATGAGTATTTTATAGTTTTCTGAGTACAGATTCTTTGCCTCTTTGGTTAGATTTATTCCTAGGTATCTTATGGTTTTGGGTGCAATTGTAAATGGGATCGACTCCTTAATTTCTCATTCTTCTGTCTTGTTGTTGGTGTATTTAAATGCAACTGATTTCTATGCATTGATTTTATATCCTGCCATTTTACTGAATTCCTGTATGAACTCTAGCAGTTTTGGGGTGGAGTCTTTTGGGTTTTCCACATAAAGTATCATATTATCTGCATAGCCAAACTATGGAAAGGGCCAAGATGTCCATCAACAGATGAATGGATAAAGAAGATGTGGTGTATATACCCAATGGAATATTATGCAGCCATCAAAAAAATGAAATCTTGCTGTTTGCTACAATGTGGATGGAACTAGAGGATATTACGCTAAGCAAAATAAGTCAATCAGAGAAAGACATGTATCATATGATCTCACTGATATGAGGAATTCTTAATCTCAGGAAATAAACTGAGGGTTGCTGGAGTGGTGGGGGGTGGGAGGGATGGGGTGGCTGTGTGACAGACATTGGGGAGGCTATGTGCTATGGTGAGTGCTGTGAATTGTGTAAGACTGATGAATCACAGACCTGTACCTCTGAAACAAATAATATATTATATGTTAAAAAAAAGAAAGAAGAAGAAGATAGTAGGAAGGGAAAAATGGAGGGGGGGATATCAGAGGGGGAGACGAACCATGAGAGACTGTGGACTCTGAGAAACAAACTGAGGGTTCTAGAGGGGAGGCGGGTGGGGGGCCATGGGTTAGCCTGGTGATGGGTATTAAAGAGGGCATGTATTGAATGGAGCAGTGGGTGTTATACGCAAACAGTGAATCATGGAACACTACATCAAAAACTAATGATGTAATGTATGGTGATTAACAGAACATAATAAAATAAAATTTAAAAAATTTTAAAAATTAAAAATATTAAAAAAAATAAAAGCACCGTATTTTAACCCTTGCCTACTTAACGTTGATTTGGTTCACACACCCTCAGAGGTCATATGTAGCTCGTAACATGTCCCTCTCTCTGTGCATTCCTGGACTCAGTGGAGGCCACAACATTTAAGGCGATATTGCCTAGAACATGAAATTGAAGTTGCTGTATATTTTTCCAAAATGGCTGGTAGAAATCAGTTTCTAAAACCTTGCTGATTCTCTCACCATCTTCAGTTAATGATGATAAACCATGTCATGTGGAACTTTCAAAATGTTGAAGGATGGAGACAGAAGATGTCCCTTCCAAATTGCTATCAATAAAAGCAATAATAAAGTTGTTATTAAAAGCTCACAGTGCATCAGGGAGTAAGAGTAAAGAGTTAGTAAATCTGTCAAATGTTCATTATTCTGGACTCCTGCTTAGGAATGTTCTCAGATCCCAACATGGCACTGCTGTGTGTGATATCCCCGGGCAAGTGCATAAAATAACAGTGGTAATGAGGTGTGTAGAAATGTGCTTATCTCTTTTCACCCATCATCCTGGAGCTGGGATAATATGGACTAAATGAAAAAGCAATCTTTAGGAGGTTAACATATCCCAGATACAAAGTTACTGAACCCTTTGGAAGGGTTTGTTTGAAGAAGTGGCCAAAATTTGGTTTCATGTAGGAAAAAAGTTGCCATCCTCCCATCTGCCTCCCCGGCTCCCCAAACACCACCTCCGGCCCCCTCTCTTCAGGATAAATCAATTTGTCAGAGCAACTGAGCACCTATGTGGGGGGATGTTCCTGGTAATTAAGGTTTATAACAGCAGCTGTTTTTGAATCTTGGCTTTTAACCTTATGTTGGTGGGGGAAGCCATCCTTAAAACATCTGGGTGCCTTGCTGAAACAATAGCATAGCTTCTGCAGTAATCTTATATAATTTCTGGTGAATAGTAGGGTACATTTAAACAGTTCGAATGGAGTGAACAATACTGTTTTAAAGGGCTTTGATCATTACTTATCTTTCAGCTGATTATAGGAATCTTGTTGGAAGCGTTCAAAGGATTTTTAATTTTGAATCTCTTTATGTCTTCAACCTAGTGATGACACTAATTTCCCCCATTGCCTGTGAAAGGAAGCTTAGTTTTGTCCTCAGACGTTTTTGTTCCCTCTGTCATGTCTTTTGTGTATGCAGATGGGGCTGATTAATTCCAAGGCCTTTGCCACATTAAAAAATAATTTAAATAACTAGACATGGCAAAGACAACCAAAGTGTTTCTGTTTAAGGAGGAAACTACCAACAATACAAATACATATATTCAATTTTTATTTCTTCTAAACAGAAACAATGGCACTGTTTGCCGTTCATGTACAAAATGGAATCTCCATGTCATGGAAATAATAGGATTTTCTGAATTAACCACCTTTCCCTTGTTCTTTTCTTTAATATTCACTAGAAAGGGGGAAACAAAACACAGTGCTCATTGAACAGATTTGAAATGAGTAGGACTTGCTATAAAACGAGGCATATGCTTCATCATCCACCTCTCACCCAACAGGATAATGTGAAGGAGAAAAAGTTTCAGAAGAAAAGGGAGCATTTGTATGTTTTGTAATTGTAACAAAATAAAAACAACGAATTAGAGGTCTTACATTAGGTAGTTTTCTTTAACCATGAAAACCTGCCTCCCGTAATATTTAAGCAAGTGTCTACAATTGACTTTTTTTTTTTAACATTGTATGTTTTCTGAGATATTTAATGACAATTGTGTGACAACACTGCATACTTTAATACAACATCTGATTACCTGTGTATGGTAACATTTGTCAATTTTTTGCATTGGTGGGTATCCACATTCACTCCCTTCATCTGACAGCCCCCCTTTTTTGGGGGGGGAGGGTATCCCCTGTTTTGTGTGGTCTCAGCAGGAAATCAGCTTCCTGGGTCTGCTGCCCACACCGGGGCCACATTTCCTCTGATCTTAGCCGGGGAAGGGAGGTAAGCTCTTGACTTAAACCCTGCCGATCAGAAGCTTAGTACCAGGACTCTGTGTCTTGAGGCAGTGCCACAAAGATTGTAAAATACTATAGAGCTTAGAGAGACCCTGCAGAGGGAGAAGCAACCACCCACAGGCTGGCCTGAGACCTCACCTGCACTTCGTGCCATCCGGTCCCAAGTCACACCAATTCTTTCCTTTCCCGGCATCTTTCCAGTACATTAATTCACTTAGTTGAGATAGGTAGGTTCAATTTTTGATTTTTATTATGTCAAAACAACAACTCCACAAGTGATATACTTTGGTAGGCGTAGAAACTGGGCTATTTTAATAAGATTTCTTTTCATTAGCTAGTTGTTTTATGATTGCATTTTGAAAGTATTATTTATGATACAAATTAGTGAAGTAGAACATAATAAAAATATAGAAAAACAGTTAAAAACAATAAATCCTTCAAATCTACTCTAGGCAAATCTGGACAACAGCATTATCATTAAACTCCTTCATGTGATGTAGCAAATAGAATGGAACTCAGAGCTGAGAAGAGGCCAAACAGGAGCTCCCAAGGAGAACTCAGCTCAGGTGTAAGAGCCGAAAGTGAACAGATGTGGGTCTGATGTGGGAACTGATGTGGGTCTTTCCTTCTAGAAGTGTGATCTGTAGACCAACAGCATCAGTGTCACCTGGGACTTGTTAGAAATGCAGACTCTTGGGTCCTACTCCGGACCCGTCGAACCCATAGCTGTACTTTAACAACATGCCCATTTGTATGGATGTTAAAGTCTAAAATGAAGGTATGGATCATGTCGTACACATGAGATGTGGCCTCTACCATGTGACAATGACAATGCCCAGGTGAAACTGTAACCCCAAAACCAGCAGGTGCAAAAAATTGTGTAATTGGATCTGAAAACAACTCTAAAATGAAAAGGTGCATCTATAGTTTATCAAGTATACGTGTGTGTGTGTGTGTGTGTGTGTGTGTGTTTCTGGCTCCTTAGGAGTACTTTAAATTCCTTAATATTCAAATTCTGCATCATTGGCTAATTAAGAATTATAGAACTGGAAAGAATAAGAAACAGAAGTATTATGCGATTTTGGATGAGGAAGTCGAGACATTTCCTCCGCATTGGATCAGACGCTTTTTCCAAAGTGTCAGCATTAGTCTCTGTATACTGACTAGAGCTTCACACAGAAGCTCTTAGTGAAATCTGGAGGGCAACTGAAAAATCCCTTCCAATATTTGTGGTGCTCTCAGACATCGGATGTTTATTGATCACGACGGACTCCAGGAAGTTGGTGGATGTTTTTATCTTGTTGCAGAGACAGAAAAAATATGAATTTCAGGTTCCCAAATTGCAAATGTTCTTTTTTGCGGAATGCTTGAATAGGCTGGGGGAGGGAAAGTAATTTTTGAAGAGTTTGTTGGGATCTGGTTGAATAAAATATAATGCTCTCCTGGGTTTTTTTTTTATTAAGATTTTATTTATTTATTTGACAGAGAGAGACACAGCGAGAAAGGGACACAAGCAGGGGGAGGGTCAGAGGGAGAAGCAGGCTTCCGGCCGAGCAGGGAGCCCGATGTGGGGCTCGATCCAAGGACCCTGGGACCATGACCTGAGCCGGAGGCAGACGTTTAACGACTGAGCTACCCAGGATCCCCTGCTCTCCTGGGTTTAAATTAAAATTAAAAAGTCAACAACCACAAACCTATAATACACAATGGTGAACTCTTAAGAAATAGTATGCTAGAGGTTTCAGAACATCCCTAGATAAAAAAGGGGGGAAAAAATCTGTCTTAGGATGGCTCTCCTTTGCAGTTTTCTATTGCTGGAGAATATTGACTCTAACTTGAAAGGAGTGATACATATTTATTATATCTCCATCTCTCACTTATGTTTTTGCAGTGGCTCATACTTTACAAAATGCATTCTCATATAATAACATCTCCTTTGGTCCTAATACAGCCCCATGAACTGAGCCAGCCAGGCATGATGGACATTTTATTTTCCATCACAGACAAAGAGGTAAGGTAGTTGTTTCGCTGGGTTTGAATACTGGCACTGGAATTTACTGCCCATTAGTAAATGATGTAAAGAGCTTGTCCACTGAACCATTGAAAAATTTTCCCAAGCACTTACCATGTGGCTAGCCCTTCACTGAGCACTGGACTATGTCCGAGATTCAGACATGGTCCTTGAGCTCCTGGAACCTAGACACACATGTATATGGAGACAAGTTTGCCTTTTTAACCATAGCCTATCAGACTCAAAGTGTGTGTTCTTTATCTTCAATCATGCCACCTATGGCCCCTAGAATATTGTTAATATGGGACACTTCAAAAAAGTATGTTTTAGAGGTTTATGTTATATTTCATGTTTTAATTTGGTTTTTCTTTTTGAAGTATTTGACTTCAAAGTAAGTTATTTTTTTTAATTGAAATAAATTAAATTTATTTAATTTAATGCCAACAACCCATTACCTATCCTTAGTGTTCTGTAGTGTCCATTACCTGTCAAGAGAGAAGCATTGAGGTTTGCTCTCATTAATTTTTTTTTTTTAAAGATTTTATTTATTTGACAGAGAGACACAGCGAGAGAGGGAACACAAGCAGAGGGAGTGGGAGAGGGAGAAGCAGGCTTCCCGCTGAGCAGGGAGCCCGATGCGGGGCTCGATCCCAGGACCTTGGGATCATGACCTGAGCCGAAGGCAGACGCTTAACGACTGAGCCACCCAGGCGCCCTGCTCTCATTAATTTTTAAGAGACTGTGCTGGGAGGCTTTCCTCAGAAATAAAGACAAGGCCTTGAGCCTTTCAGTTTGGTGGCTACCCTGGCTACCTTCTTTATGCTGTGGGCTCCTGATCTTCCCTCTTTTGTGCTCCTGTGCATACTTCCCTCCCCTGCTCCTTGCTGGCTTCAGGCTTGAACTCCGATTTCGGGACCTACGCCCCTCCTTTTCATCAGATTTCATCCACTATGTCAAGGTTGCCTGTCACCGTCATTCTGAAAGCCCCACGTACTGCTCCATGGCATCGTTGAGCATGGTTGTAACTTCAGATTTACTGGGTAAGTTGCAGTGCTTATTCTTCACGAGAACAGAAAAAAAAATTACTTTTATTTCAACATGGATTTCATGGGTCTAGCACATCTCATTTGCTACATATGCGTTGATGGGATTTAGGAGTGATTCATGGCACATCGATGATTTTCTCTCTGTCCTGCTTGGAAAGAATGTTGTAGGATCTATATGTGACACAGTTCATTGTGAGCATGTCAGAGCACACATTATTTTGGAGACAGCATTAGGAAACATCCAGCTGATAGTCCATAAGCTAGTACTTCAATGTGGGATTTAAGTTTTGCTTGTTCATCTGCTTTGAGACTAGAAGTGTATGGAGGAGGGAGTCACTGGTTTCCAAAATATACTTAATTATATATAGGAGGAAATTGACCAAAGTATAGTTTTTTTGCAAAGCCTTTTAAAGCATGTATGTCAGAGTGGAGCAATTATAGTTTAACAGTGGTTGGCGAAGGTATTATGAAAAGGGACAAATAGCAAATATTTTAGGTTTTGTGGGCCATCCTGTGTCTGTTGCAGCTACTCTACTTTGCTGATCTACGGAAGAATCCACAAATAACATGGAAACATCAGGTGTGGCTGTGTTCTAATGAAACATTTACAGACACAGGCCGTGAGCAGGTTTGGCCCATGGCTTCTAGCTTTCAGACCCTTTATTTATTGTATTACAGATGCACTTTGGGATCATTTCTTAGGTTATTCGAAAGCTTCAGGGGGTGGGGAAGGCATGGAGGAGTTGCCTCAGTGGGCATTTTGTGCAGCTACTCATATGCTCCCAGCTACTTCGGGTTGTCCACTAAAAACTTGGCTGTGAGCCTTACATAACCTGTGATTTTTTTTATAGTGATTCTTGACCATTTTTCTGCCTCCAGAGTAGGAATGTGTGCACCTCAGTCACATTAGTGTCTTCTCTCAGTGGTGAGGCATCAAAGAGGTCAGACAATTAAACTAAATTGATCTTAGCAAAATGGTTATTCTTCCATTTTTAATAATCCCAAGACCCACATGTTTTTATTCCTCTGGCGGCTTATTTTTCATTATGTTTATATGTATCTGGCAGTTAAAAATAGCTTGGACTCTTATTTTTTCCCAATACTTTTCATATGATTAACATTTAACAGGACAGGTACTTCTCATTGCTGTTCACTTGGGGCCGATGCTTGCTACCGTTAGATAAAGGTAGAGCCCTGAGTAAGTTACTAAGGAGCATTCTATGTTGGTATGTATCGGACCTGGGTCCTAAGTTGCCGGTGTTTTATAGTTAATTTCCTTCTTCCCTCAAAGGCTAGGACATCTGGGTGGGGGGGATATGCTCAACTTGTTTTATCTACCTCCTGGATCAGTGGACTAGCCTAGTCATCCTCTTCTTGTGCTGATGGGTGGGAGCACAAAAGAGCATAAATACCCAATAAAGGTGAAAGTATGCCGTTCCTCTGTAGACAGAGAGGAGGACAATTGTGAAAGAATTGAGGAGGGGAAGCCAGAAGGGTGCCTAAGTCTCATGTGTTCTCAGACCGAGTCATGTTGAGAAGAGCAATACAATAATTAAGAGTATGGGATGGGTCTGTTAGCCCCACCATGCTTGTGTGCCCCTAGATCTTTTTTTTTTAAAGATTTTATTTATTTATTCATTAGAGACAGAGAGAGAGAGGCAGAGGGAGAAGCAGGCTCCCAAGGAGCAGGGAGCCCGATGCGGGACTCGATCCCAGGACCCTGGGATCATTACCCGAGCCGAAGGCAGACGCTTAACGACTGAGCCACCCAGGCGCCCCTCTTTTTTTTTTAAAGATTTTATTTATTTGACAGAGGAAGACACAGCGAGAGAGGGAACACAAGCAGGGGCAGTGGGAGAGGGAGAAGCAGGCTCCCCGCTGAACAGGGAGCCCATTGCAGGCTTGATCCCAGGACCCTGGGATCATGACCTGAGCCGAAGGCAGACGCTTAACGACTGAGCCACCCAGGTACCCATGCTCCTAGATCTTTGCTTATCCTCCCCAGGGTTTCTGAAAACTGACTTAAACAGATGATGCAAATTGAATCTCAATAATTGATAATAACCTTAACCTTAAAACCTTAAAATGACCTCAGAATATTTTGTGGCAGTAATAAAAATATGTACAGCATGGTCATAGAGTCGTAAAACATGTGAATTTTTAAGATTTTTTTTTAATATCGATTGATAGATTGATTTTACAGATTAAAGTGTCTTTGCTTACTTCTAGTGAAATATGCCAGAAGTACAAGCTCATTCACTGAAAATCAGAAAAAAAAAAATTACTGAAGTAACACATCAGATACATTTTTATATATTGATAGAAATGCTACATTGATGTACCATGTTCATTAAAATTTTGCATCCAACATCAACCTGCGTTTTCTAAGGAGGTAACACTGAATGTACCATGTAATGTAATAGGACATCAGTGATTGTTTGTCAAGTTAATATACTTTTGTTTCCAGACTTTCTTTATGGTCATCTTGTATAACTTTAAATAGGAATTTTTGTCAATATAACCATAGTAATATTTTTTAAAGTTATAAAATTCCTCATGGATAAGAATGATCAAACAAACAGGGCGCCTGGGTGGCTCAGTCGTTAAGCGTCTGCCTTCGGCTCAGGTCATGATCCCAGGGTCCTGGGATCGAGTCCCCACATCGGGCTCCCTGCTTGGCAGGAAGCCTGCTTCTCCCTCTCCCACTCCCCCTGCTTGTGTTCCTGCTCTCGCTATCTCTCTCTCTGTCAAATAAATAAATAAAATCTTTAAAAAAAAAAAGTGATCAAACAAACAGAAATATTAAATAGAATGAGAAATACTGATCTATCGTTCATGATATTTTCAGATACTCACGTGAAGGACAGTTGATATTTTGACTTGACCTGCTCTGGTGGCAAATACACTTAGGTATGTCACCGGTGCCGAGTGAATTAAGTACCTACTCAGTGTGGCACACACAATATTGTGTATCCCACAAACCTTTTCCAGATTCTTCCTTTGTGCCCAGGAACACTGCCTTTCCCAGGCCCGTCCAACTCCGGGGGCTATGTGGTAGTCACAGCCATAGGATGTGGTGGAAGTCATGGGCATCTCTGCAAGGCCTGTCCCCTGCATTCTCCCTCTTTGTAGGTGGACAATGCAGAGGGCCCACTGGAGGCCTCCATGGAGGCCCTCAGAGTCAGTGAAGATTATGTCCAGCTGATCTCCTAAGATGGTGCTAGAGCCTTAGCAGGCAATGGCCTTCACTGGGTGAAGCCACTGGGACTTCAGGTGGACAAGTTACTGCACTGCAGTTTGCCTGACCTGATTGATACATCTCAAATAAACACACGAGCATGGGGAGTATAGGGAGGGCACGGGCAGTGCATGTGGACTTAGGAAAAGCTTTACGATGAAATGAGATTTGCCATGAGCTTTGAGGATGGAGTTGCAATCAACCAGCTCCTGAATGTTCTCAGTACCTGCCTCACACTTTCATGCCATAAAGCACCGCTCAGAGCTTTGCTGAAGCCAGCTATGCCTTTCCTATATTTAAATATCAATGCCCTAAAATAAAATGCCAGGGTCTTAGAAAGCCTTCCCTGAAGTCGAGCAACATTTTTTTTCAGGCCAGCCTCGTGTGTCATCTTCATGATTATGGAACTTATTTCATGCATTTTTAATAGTTGTTTACAGTATTATTTTACTGTCTAGCTTGTGATTTCCTTAGGGTTAAAGATCATATCCTTTGTATCATTCTATGCCCTACAGCACTTAAGAGAACATTTGTACATAGCCATTTCATCATTTATTTACAAACACAAATGTGCACTCTCTATGAGTCACACACCATAATGGGTCTGGGGATCAATACACATATGCCCAATTGAGCTGAATTGTTAGCGAGATACAGAAAGACATCAGAGGCTGATGGAAGCATTACGAGTATAGGACCAGCATCGTACAGGGACAAGGACTGTGTGTGTCCACAAGTTCAAGCACAATTGGAGTGGGAAGCGAGCACAGAGAGAGCTGAGCAGTTTGGAGGAAAGTCTTGAATGCCAAGCCGAGTGCAATCGACTCTACTTAGTGCAGAGAAGTCAACAAAATTCAGTAGCATAACCTTTGGCCATCGGAAAACCCACAGAAATAAAAATTGCATATCAAGTTTTAACTCCAAGATGGAATACGTGAAAAATGTATGGTGTCTAGTCTCAGATTATTACTCTCTACCAGGGCAATAAGAATAATTCCACAAGCCGACAGTCAGCTGCTAATTAGCTAGTTTTTTTTTTTTTTTCTTTTCCTCGAAGATTTCCTAGATCTCCAATTGGGCAAAATGGTATCTACAGAGGTTAAAGAGTATTGGAATTAAAAAGACACCAACTTTCAATGCATTAAGGAGATGTGTGCCCCACAGGTGGACTGTGAGGACGTTCCTAGCTCGCTGCCTGATGGACTTGTACTGCTGGAGACTTCAATTACCACCCTGCCAGGCCCTCTGCAGGGATGTGAGTCTGCCTTCTTCTGGGCGTGTTTCACGGTGCATGGTGCTGGCAGTCCTTGTGAGTCCCTAAGGAAACATAATACCTGCATCGTGGAGAGCTATGGGATTTACGCTCCCCCCGATCGGCTTCAGATCCAAACCTAACTGTTATTTTTACAGGAGACAATTGTGATTTTAACTGGACATGTCACTATCAGGACCACTATGAGACAGTGGTCAAAGGGAAGCCTTTGGAAAGAAAGTGTTCCTTGAGGTAACACAAAAATTTTCAGGTAAATTGATTGTATGTCATTTTTATGCAAACATGTGAGGGCTTTTTAATGTATCATGTATCTGCAAAAAAGTAGTTAAGAGAATCATTTAATCCTGTAGGTGTTATCTCTATTACCAGCTTATTCCTTAAGCAAGATTCAGCCTACGTCCCCCTACAAGCTGGGGAAGCCAAAAACTCTTCCCACTTGAGCATGTGCTTCAGGAACACAGTATGTCATCTTGATATAATAAAGCCGTGGCCTCTTGGAGACTTCTCCAAGCAATGGGCAGTTGCTTTGTTTCGAGGGGCACGTGATGCAGAGGTAGAGCTGACACCACTCTATGCTTTACCATTAACCCGGATTCTTCTCCATTAAGCACATGAAACCAAAGCCTCTTACTTGTCTCTTAGCGGGAAAAAGAAAAGCAAAACTTTTGGTGTTATTCAGTTATGTTGTTGTTGTTACGGGATGCAAGTGGAATGACGAAGCATGATTGTATGTGGGTCCGGCATCTTCTAGGGGAAATGTTACCAGGAAAATGTTACCCTTTGCTACATGGGGGTGACAAAGCTCACTTTTCCTGTGCTCAGATCATTTAGTCATAAATAAGCAGGAGGTGGGTAATATCCCAAGCTGGCTGGGTTCCTCTGCTCAATAACAGGGATACTATACCTACCAAGACAGGCCTGCCTTCTCAGTGAAGATGTAACATGTGTGTCCTAAGACCGTGCCCCTGGAATTCCTTAGCTCCAAATCTCAGTCCGCTGAGATCCAATTGCATTGTGCTTTCCTACTAACCTCGACCCTCGTTCTGCCTTTCGTGGTAGCTCCCACATCTTTCTACTTCTCTTCTTTGGGGAGCTGGCCACTTGCCATGCCTCTCCAAATGAGTTCCCAGTTTGGTTCTCGTATTCTACTCTTGGCAACCCACCTTCATTGCTGACCACCACATTTGATCTGTTTTCCTTGGCAAGGGCTCCAGTGAGAAAAAAGAAAGCTAAGAGAGAGGGGCCTTCCCCATTAAGAAAAAGAGATCTCAAAGAGCAGTTTAGCAGTTTGTGTGGGGAACTTTATGTTATTATATACGATTTAGTTGTGATGAGAGTCGAGATGAAACATTTAGAAAGTTTTACCCGAAGTGTCATTTATTTCCATCTTTGGGGAACTAAAAATTGGGTTTAGGATTTTCCAGTTCCAGAGCCTTGCCTACTAATCTGTAATTCACATGACCATATATATCCAGTTGTTCCTTTTTAAAGACGTGCATTGAGCACCTATTATAGGCAAGGCTCTGGGGATAAAAATTCAAATGTTATGATCTCATTCTTGGGCTGGATTTCATACTGTGTAGAGGGTAACATACTTCATGAAAGACCTTGCAACGTAAGGAGAAGACCATTTTTTATTATAGAACCTTAAGTCATTATCTGTGAGCCCTCCACGAGTGTAGAATCAATGACTCTGTGAAGGTCCAGAGCATCCGAGTGCCCAGGACCGACAAGAAAAGGCAGCACCCCACTGGGTCTCATCCACAAGTGAGGAAAAGTGCATGGTCCCCAGCTCACTGCAGTGAGAACTCTAGCTGAGTGGAGAGGCACAATGATGACTCAGAGGATCCTCGCAATCCCTTCTGAGGAAACTTTCTCAGTTTAGAACATGACAGCACAGTGAATTAATCTAAATTATTTGCACTAAGGACATCACGAACATGTATGGTCCACATAGAAATCCCTAGTACGATGTGACATGGCTGATAATGAACCATTTAGAAATACAGAACAGAAGGGTAGTTACATAGCTTGTGTTTCCCAAACTGGACTGGCCCATGGGGCAAACATAGTATCAAATATCATTTTTCCAGCTCTGGGATCTGTGCTGCTGGAATTCTGGGTTCCTTCAAAATCCTTTCGGATAGTTTTGGAAGCCTCCTCCTTAGAATATGTGTGTTTGAGAGGTCTCTTCAGTGCTCCGCTAGCTCGTTTTCTCTTGTTTTCTGTTTTGTGTTTCCTATTTTCCCTCGCTCCTTCTGAATCACTGTCATAATGTGTGCTCTTCATTCTGAAGCCTGAGTTGGAAGCCGTGCCACTAATATCTACCAATTATGTCTCTGCCACTGTGCGGTCCGACAAAAGAGGCACCATTGCCAATACCCAGCCTAATTATGGCTGCCGCTGTCCATAGGAAACTTGTTAATGCCCCCTGATAGCTGTTCTGAGGCTTCTCGTGTCTGATGTGCGGATCTGAAACCTCTCCTGCCGATGCCAAAACGGTCGCTGCCAGGATCACAGGCATTGTCTCTTGCGTTACAAACACATCTGGCAGTAATACAGCCAATGCGTTCAGGGTCCCAAGGAGGTTTTTGTATCGCCTCTTTAGTTTCCACTCTCTTTCTTTACACCTCTATAATAGGCTGAATAACGTCCCCCGAAGAGACCAAACCCTCATCCCTTGAACCTGCAAATGGTACCTTATTTGGAAAAAGGGTCCTTGCGGATGTGATGAGGCATCTTGAGATGGGGAGATGAGCCGCGATTATCCAGTGAGGTCCTTAATGCTATCACCTAGGAGATGCAGAGGAGAAGATGATGTGGACACAGAGGTTTGGACTGTCAGCAGCCTCCGGAAGCGGGAAGAAGCAAGGGGCAGATTCTCCCTGGAGCCTCCGGAAGGAGTGTTGGCTTTGTGAAATCATGATTCCAGCTCAGAGATGCTGATTTTTGGACTTCCGACCCCCAGACTCTGGAAAGAGGAAATCTCTGTTGTTTTAAGCCCCCAGGTTTGTGGGGATTATCACAGTAGCCACAGGAAGCTAACAGGAGCACTGTCCGCTGGGGCTCGGCACAGATGCAGGGGGCAGGACCGGGGAGAATGCATACTGGGGAAGGTGGGGACCTCTGAGAAACTTAGGTACCAAGTAGGAAAGGAAAAGACACACTTCTCGCTTCTGTTGTGAACTGGAAGTTATTCTAGAATTAAATTTGAGCCTAATAAGGTGAGCACTCAGAAAATTTTCAAAATGTCACCAAATACAAATGACGGGCATTGAATTTGAGGACAGACAGTCCTATTTGTATTGCCTCCCAAAAATTATCTCTAGAAATTCAAATGTAAACAAGAAAAGTACACAAGCAATGCACATGCACAAATGTTGTATGGGAATCAGCCGGGGAAATTATGATTATCTCTGTTGACCTGAGAATGTTTATTTTGAAACTTAAAAATGATCTGTGTTTTTCTTTTCTTTTCTTTTTTGGGGGGGACAAAACAATATTTTTAGGAAGCTAACCCTGAAAACCATCTCAGTTCCATACGAGTAGATGCCGTTGGCATCAGTCAGGATACTCGCTGGCTGCGGAGTGCTGGACTCCACGCCAGCCACGTGAAGGGCGACGCCTTCGGCGACTTTGTCAAAATGGACGTAACACAGGGATAGATAAAAATTTTGCAAAAGGGAAGGGAAGTTTGAAAAGAAAAAACAGAGAGAGAGAGTGAAAAACAATAAGGTCAGAGTTATTCCTCTACAAGATCATTGGTCCTTTGCAAGATGGGGCCTGGCAAATGCTTAGAACTCAGAACTATTTTATGAGTGTGCGTGGCTCAGCCAGAGTGGGACCAGGGGCCTCGTCCTCACTGTGCTTTTGTTCTTGAGGGATTGCTGTGTAAGAGTCATCTGGGAAAATGTCTCTGGTAGTTAGCCGTGGCCACGAGGCATTGCTGTTTTAAGAACACCTTCTCCAGTGTCTGCAGAACAAACGGGAGGCTTTCTGGGTGTGGTACTAAACTCCGGATGAAGGGATGGCTGACCTAGATGTCGCCTGTTGGCCCCCGTCGCCCAGTCCAGAGGTTGAACTGTGAAGGAGCAGGTTCTCACCACTCGGAGGGCAGGAGCTGAACAGAAATGGGCCCAGACCCAGCTCGCCTTGGGGTGTGTGGGGACGGGAGAGACGGGGAAGAGTGTCCTCAGCTCTGCTAGTTTTGTTATAGTGCTCCTGCCCCCACCCCCCCACCCCCCGCACCAAGTTCTGGCATCAGATCCACTGATTAGTTCAGGGGGAAATTTTGAGATTTTTCAGCGAACATACAAATAATGGGAAGTATGGATACCATGAATAACAGAAAAAGAGTGACTGGGGGAAAACATTGCAAGAGAATGTTGACGGCCTGTTTTATGCCAAGTACACAGAATAGCCAGGGAAGTGCTGCAGGCTCTATGATGCTCAATCCTAAGGAAATATCATTACTTCTGCACTCTAAATGGCAGTAGAAGAGAGTCACAGACTGGGGAATTGTGAGACTTGAAGTGGCTAGTATTTGCCCATTTGAGTTTATTCTAAGTGTTGTTTTTTAGATATAGTGGTGGATGCTAGAGCTGGTCACCATTTTGCAGGAGTCTCTTCTGATTGTACTTGCACATGGGAAGTTGGGGACCCTCTGGGCCATCCAAAGGAAAAACTGAGTCTTGAGTTGAGAAGGGTGACAGCCTCTTAGCAGCCTCTGGGCTCTTGGGCCCTGGCTGACCCTGACAGCGAGGAGATTCATTCAGATTGCTAAGGCCCCCAGGGAAACGGGTAAAAAGACCCAAAAAAAGAAATGAAATACCTTATTTTCTGTGATCAGTCTATTCTCTGCTCACTGCAGTAAAGGGAAGTATCCCTGGGGAGCCCATGGAGAAACTCGCAATTTCCCCCTCCTGTCTCCAGGGGACCCTTTACTCTTCAACAGTTGGGAATGTAATTCATTTCAGAATATGAGCAACTTGCAGCGCCAAACTGTGGCTCTAAGAAAGTCAAAGGTGGTGAATGTCTGGTTTAATTTCCTACTATGCACATGAAAAGCCAATCTTTGTGCAGACACACAGCATCAAAAAATCTAACATCTTGTGATGAAAAGCAAGCCAAGCTTCTCTTTAAAAACTTCATTAAGTCCATGAAATCTGTGTGCAAATGCTTGAAGGAGGGACCAGGGAATGGCGCAGGGTTCACAGCGGGCCGAGGCTCCAAGTCATTTATTGTCACAGTTGCGTTGAGCTATGTGGAAGACAAATGTTTGGCGTCTTCTGTACTAAAAAACACTAAGTTACCCTTAGAGGCTGCTCATTAGATAAGTACAGAGTGCTTGAGAAAAATATGGATAGAATTTATTTAAGTCTTGACACCTAAAAGATGCTATTCAAGCAAAAGTTCCAGTTTGGTCAGCCTGAGAGTAGATCTTAGAAACAAGAATAAAACTTGAGGGGCACCTGGGTAGCTCAGTTGGTTAAGTGTCTGACTCTTGAATTGGGCTCAGGTCATGGTCTCAAGGTATGAGATTGAGCCTCAAGTCTGCTTGAGATTCTCTCTCCCTCTCCCTCTGTCCCTCCCCTCCACCTGTGCACTCTCTCTAAATAAATAATAAACTCTTTAAAAAACAAAAAAAATAATACTTGAGTGCCTGCATTTACTTCCTGCTTAATGACTTAGAGTAGAAGGAAAAACCAAAAGCCATTTTTTACATTTGAGAATGACTAAGAGTGAGATTCCTAGAGCACAGATGAAATAGTTCGTGTTTGAAATGTAAATTTTCTCTTGGAAGGTAAGTAGGTATAGATATTCTTCTAATTCAGCCTTCCTTAGTTTGGAAATGTCCTGGCTCCTGCCCTGATTGTTCACTATTACAGTAAACATTTACTGAGCATCTACTACATTCCAGATGCTGAACAGATGGTACATTTGGCATGGGGCTATCTATTCAGGTGAGGAAGAAGAAGCACCTGCCTTCATGGGAGTCACTGTCACTCAGGGACAAGACAGTAATGACATGTAATTAATCACAGGGCAGATGGGGGTGGAAACGGCGAGAAAGCACACATCAGTGCTTGGGTATGCAGAGGAGACGATGGTTTTAGAGAAGAGGAAAACCTGCTGGTGAGCCTTGAACATTGCTTCCAGGAGAGGGTCTAGGGGCTGCTAGGGGCATTGAACGGGAAAGACACATATGAAGGTGCCGAGGAAGATGGGCATGTTTGTGACTACGGGTAGTTAGGTGTGTTTCAGTGAGAAAATGGGACAGCACCTGTTGTTGTTTATAGATATATGAAGAAGGCAGATGAGGCTTAAGTTATAGTATGAGAATCCAACATTGTATAAGTAAAAATTTCCTACAAATGAAAACAGAGAATAAAAGTGCTTTGCACGGGGACTATTGCTATGTAAGTTCTTATGTTCCTGTTTGATACTTGATACCTGAAATTTCCTTCCATCTGTACATTTTTTTACTATTTTTCTTCCACAAAAGAGAGGCCAGGACCAAAGTAGGGCCTAGAAATACTTATGTGAGCTGTGTATCCACCACCCCAAATCGTACAGCAATTGTATTATGCTGTGGGTAAAATGTGAAATTTATTCTTAACAGCAAACATTTATTTCACTTGGTTTAGTTCAATTTCCGTATAACTTTTTCTAAAGTGCAGTATGTACATGTTAGGATGATGTAAATGGTAAATTTAATTAATTCAAGTAGATCTTCATTTGATCAAAGTATTACTTTTTTTTTATAGAAACAGACGAGTGTCCTAAAACTCCGTGTTGTTTTTGGAACAAACGTTTTGCATTTGGGGGGAATTAAAAGTCACACTTTGGCAAAAATAAAAACAGCCCCTAAACTCTTTAAATGTTTGCCTCCACATTTTTGAAAGAATTCCAAACATGGCAAAGGACATTCTCCCAAGTAGAGGGAATGTGCTGGTATGTTTTCCATTAACATTATTGGGCTCTCATAGCTAACACCCTGCTTAATACCTTAGATGTGTTTTCTTATTTATGACCCACACAATTATTTACCTCTTGTAGTTCTTCCCATTTTGGCAAAAGGTCTTATAAAGCTGGTAGCTTCATCTGATCATAAGTAGCTGTGACAGCAAATAATAACTTCTTTTTAAACTCATTAGGTGAGGGAAAAATATTTCCAAGCACTTTGAGATGCAAATTCTCTTTCTAGCCCAATGCCAGGCACCACACCAATCCTGGTTCTATCACACGGTGGCTTCTCCACACAATCTGAGCTCTGGGGCTCAGGCAGAGCAAGGGAGTCAGGGAGGACTTCTCAAAAATTCAACAAGACACATTTTTTATTTGAGGGAGGGGTGATGGAAAAACCACCAGGGCTCCAACTGCACACACTTTCACGACCAGCTATGTAGAAGGAAGAGAAAAGAAAGAAAGAAGACAGAAAGTCAGTGGTCCAGGTGCTGGTGAAGCATGTCTCACCTTCTTTGGTCAGGAGTGTGCATCTCTGCCTCTTCCCCGATCTTCAAGGAGAATGTAGAGCATTACATACAATTCATGAATGTTTCTATTCTCAGGGTGAAGGGGAAGATGTTTGATTAGGAAAGGATTTCTCGTCCCACAACTAGGTATATTAGAATGTCATTTTCCATTAGCTCCCTCTTCCAAATAATAACTTTCAAAATGGTGAATTACAGATTGTGTTTCTTTTCAGTGGGAGCTCAACATTTGGGTTGGGTAAAAACAGCCACGATTAGACACACATGTAGAGAAGTCTCAGCTCATGCAATTCTAGCCACAGAACAATGGCACCATGCTTCCTTTAAAGGATTTGATTGCTGCTCCAGCTACTGCTCAGGCTGAGGATGGTTTCCTCCTCCTTTTTTATTTATACAAGGGCTCTGTAATATCCATTGTTTTTCTGCAGACTGTTTGTAAGCTGATTTGGCTAATAGCCAACTTCCGTACAAAACTTACTGTTCTTAAGCACAGTACCTGTATTAGCTAATTTAACCTTACCCACTGTAAGTAGTTTCTTTTATTAACCCTTCTATAGATCAGAAAACTGATGCATAAAATAACATCACAGTAGGTAATCTAACCAGGATTGGAGATAGTTTTAATTGATACGGTTTTGATTAGCCCAATACAAGGTTTAAGAAGTTTTAAGTCATTTGAGATCTTCATTTACATCTTATATAATAAATATAATAGCTATAATATATATATAATATGAAATAAATATAATATAATAAAATGTGCCATTATTTTAGTAAGATGATGCTATTGGCCCATTGCCCATTGTTGTGTAGAATATATTTTTAGTTATTCTGCTGGCAATGATGATTTTTCTTTCACTAATCCATTCATATCTTATCAGGTGTCCTTGTGATCCAATTTGGGATCCATCCATTGATTCGGATTTGGGGACAAACTTCCTCTTATTAGGAAATTAGTACTTGATCTTGGGTCAAATTACATCATACTTTAAACAATTATATTAGACATTAGTCATAAAGATTGCTATATTTTAATTAACAGGGCAGAGTTGGAGCACATTTTTGCTTTGCTGTTTTCCCTTCTATTTCTGGAACTAATCTTCCCCACACTTTAAGTTCTAGTAATTGAAATACTTGAATCTGGTTGCATGTGAAACTCAGAGTGGTAACCAGCATAACTGAAGCAAGCACTTAGACCAGGTAGGTAAACATCCACTTTCCATTTGAGTTGTGGATGAATAGTGCTTCGAGGCATTCACTTCTCCACTTAGCATTTCTGTCTATTCTTTCTTCATATGGACAAAAATTGCCCACATTTTTTCCTTGTATATTTCTAAAACCTAAGCCTATAGGTGCACTTATAGCGTTTGAAGAGCTAGCACAGAAAAAATATAGTGTGCTGGGAAAAACAGGTTGACTCGGAATCAGCAGATTCTAGTGAGAGCTCTTCCTCAGGCAAGGGGAAAGGAAAGAGCACCGAGCAGTGGGGATCTATGGCTTCTTGTTGGTGGCCAAGGAGGCTCGTGAATAGGTAATTGGAGCAGGCAGGACCTCACAAAAAGCTTTTGGCCCCCAGTATGGCACAGAAAGAGACAAAAGCTGTAAGACATCAGGGAAACATAAGGTAAGGGAAAATGAATATTATTGTGATGTTATTCTGAACAGGACACCCATGACCACAGTCCTCCCCTGCCTGTGGGCTAACACACACACACACACACACACACACACACACACACTTTTGCATTTTATAAGACTCTGAAATTAAGAACAGTACTTGATGAACCTCAAAATTAAATTGATTCAATAGAAAACAGAAAAATGGAATATTCTTATACGTTTATGATTTGGACTGAGATTCACAGCCTCCGCATGCTATTTTAATATACTAGGTCTTTAGGGGTGATGAATGAGAGCAATTTAGCTATCATTTACCAGCATTTGGATTATCTGAAGCAAGCCTTTAATTTTAGAGTAGTTGCATAACCTACCACTGATTCTGATCTCCCTAAAAGGTCTTAGGCAGTTTAGCATTAAAATAAATGTAATTTAGCAGTTAGGAGCACTACAATATAATTCCATGATATATTCAAATATAAGTGTCAATGCATGTGAATTAATTGCTTCCCTTCTCATTAATAGTGTGTTGGTTATAGATTCTTGACTTTGATGACTTGAGTCCTATTGAGAAAATGTTTTTTCGTTCTCTCAGGAGGGCATCTCTGAGATAATAGTGCTAATATGAATCTGGGCAACAAGCTGGTAGAGAAATGCTTTTCCTCTGGGATCTATTATAACCACTTCAGAATCAGTATTAAAATAAAAAAAGTAACTCCAAAATAAAAATATAAAATAAAAAGTAGGAAGTGGTAAAACTACCAGAATAAAAGACAAAGAAAACAACCAGTGTCCTTGGATGATCATCTTAAAAATCCCAACTCTCAAGGACCTGGAAAAAAGGGAAAGAGGGTCTGAATCTTACCTAAAGAAGAAGAAACCATTGCTAGAAGCCACACAGGGCTCCTGGCAACCAAATATGTCTTAGCTCATTCTGCAAATATTTCCTGAGCATCTTTTAGGTGCTTTACTCAATGCTAGATCCTGGAGATGTCAACATTAAAAGGCATGATATCAAGCCAGAGGTCTTCAAACAATGACTAGCATACTATAGGCAATTGATAAACAAATAATGTCAATATATTTAGCAATACTATGTGTTTGAGTGGAATAAGTATATACAACATATTCAAATAGGGTGAGTATAATCAGTGATGGTATTTGTAGCAAAACCGATATTCAATACGAACGGAGAGAAGAAAGGGAACCTAACTGTAACTGACTTAGACTGGGCTTAGAGTAGCTTGCTCAGTTTTGAAAAGAGAAGATTTAAAAATAAGTAATTCCCGGGGCGCCTGGGTGGCTCAGTCGTTAAGCGTCTGCCTTCGGCTCAGGTCATGATCCCAGAGTCCTGGGATCGAGCCCCGCATCGGGCTCCCTGCTCCACGGGAAGCCTGCTTCTCCCTCTCCCACTCCCCCTGCTTGTGTTCCTGCTCTCGCTGTCTCTCTCTCTGTCAAATAAATAAAAATAAATCTTTAAAAAATAAAAAAAATAAAAATAAGTAATTCCCAGGTGAATATTCAAAGAAGAATGGAAAGGGAGAGAGAAAGCATAGTGGGTATTGGGAACCACAGATTTTGGAGTTATGCTGGATGAAGAAGGAGCAGGCGCGGTGGGGTTTCCTGAGGATGCCCTGGTTCCCATGCCCAGTTCCGCTTGGTAAGAGAGGCTCCATCGATGCACAGGTATTCTTATGGGAATTGGGAAGTACTGATGCAGTAGCATCCATAATGACAAACAGCAGTAACCAGCCTCCCTCGTACCTACTGAGAAACGAGTGAAGTTACACCCGTAACAAGGACATGGAATATGCACAAGGAAGTTGGTTAGAAAGCAAGAACATTGGGCCATATCTATGCCCTTTCTCCATCTAACAAGACAGACTGTTCTTTATAGAAGATGATGCCTAAGGCTCAGATGCCCTTGATGGGAACTCAGGCAGCCTCTAATTGGCTTCAGGGGAGGAAAGAGGGTGACCAGAAGTCCCTCTCCTTCCTTTGCTTTTCTGTTGGTTTTAGTATGACTCGCGTAATGTAAGCCGTCAAAGTGTAAAAGAAACAGACCTTTAGACCTCACACCGATATGTGGCTACATTTACAGGAAATGGCAATATCCCAAGCTTTAAAAGGTATTTTCTGTGCCTACCTAGGCATTCAGGGAAGAAGCACTTAACAACAAGCTGAAAATAGCAAAATTATTCTCTTGGTAAATTCCCAAAGTAATCAACTACAATACAACAACAGAAGCTTCCTTTTTGTCTTAAATTTTTAGTTGTTGTCTTTAAAAGTGAAGTCAAATCAATGCATTACCTATAGTCTAATAGTTTTTGCCTCCAACAGCTATGGAATTAATTAGACCATGTTGTCTAATCTCCCTTTGAGAGGTATGGCTCTGGCAACTATGATTCATGGAAAAAGTGAACATTCTTTATGTACATGTTATAAAAATAATAATTTTAAGGTTAAGTCTATTTGTTCACTGCTTAGACTGCTCTTGTATTTTTTTTTTCAAATTTCCCCTTTAGCTTGATTTTATCATTTGAATTTGTAATCTGATTAGCACTTAGCACAAATTTTGGGAAAATAAAGTGAAACTATTCTTGCTAACACTCTACAGCTGTTCAAGTGAAAAAAAAAAAAAAGATACTCCACTTGTTACTATTTAAAGGAAATTCCTCTATGCAAGAGTTTCCAATTAGGTTATAGGCCACCTTTTAGATGCTAGAGGAGATGCCTGATTACATCTGCTTCCAAAACAGTGTGGAAATTCTCACAATCCCTTTATTTAAAAAACCTGGCAATTGGATAGGAAACAGCTATGAATTAGGAAAGCAAAGTAATACCATTTAAGATCTAGAATAGTTTGATCTATAAGAGTAGAGAGATCCAGGGTAGGTGAGTAATTGAACTCATTAAAATAGGTGTCTAATAACACATTTTTCTGTCGTTCATTAAAAAATATTGTCTGCTTTATTATTTTCCTTCATATAGGAAGGCTTGTTTGCATATGTACTGTAGAGGTTATTTACAAAGCTGTAGATACAGTTTAGGCTTTCTTCTTAAGCATTGTGGTTTCTTAAGTCTCAATCATAAAATTTAAAGTACCACTCATAAAGATTAAACAAAATCTTACTGAATTTGGACAAAATATCTCTGCAAGCTATATGCTGCAATACTTTGTGGGATACATGGGAAATAGCCCAAGAACATAGTTAGGGATGTTCAGGTGTTCAGTTTCTTTCTCCTCTTTTTATTTCTCTTCCATTTTCCTCTTTCCTCTGATTTTCTTAATGAGAAAATACAGAAAAAATAAATCAGAATGGGGATGAATAATTTGGATTTTAAGATAGGTAGAGAAAAAATTAAAACCATTTGTGTTTGAAATAATAAGGCAAAAGATACTATTAAAAGGCAAGAATGTCTATGTCTATATATTTCATGTAAATCTGAGAACGGGAATCTAGATGTATGCATTTTTACTTGGCTCACAGCATATGAATATATAGGTATGCATATATATTTTTCTGCTTGATGTAGAGCACAAGAATATAAAGTTCTCTGCTGTGGACCTCTAGAAATTCTAAGAATCACAGTAACTCACATTATAAATTAAATTTTTCGGTCAAGTAGAATATCTGATGTGATTAAGAATGCATTTTTAGGGGCGCCTGGGTGGCTCAGTTGGTTAAGCGCCTGCCTTAGGCTCAGGGCATGATCCCAGGGTCTTGGGATCTAGTCCTGCATAGAGGTCCCTGCTCAGTGGGGAGTCTGCTTCTTCCTCTGCCTCTCCCCACCATTCCTGCTCTCTCTCTCTCTCAAATAAATAAATAAAATCTTTTATAAAAAAGTGCATTTTTAATGTAGATGCACAGTCAGCATTGACACGGTAATGAGAAAAACTAACAGCAATGAGCAAAGCTTATTTTCTTCTTACACCTCATGTTAACTTCTTTTAACTCTCCTCCAGCAGCTACTGGAGGAAACAACTTTGCAACTTTCTCTCAGGTATTTGTCCCCTGTACTTACCGACTGCCACTTAAATGAGTTCAATGATTGGTATCCTTTCCCATCACGTGGAACCTAAGAACATGACAATCAGTAAGCTGACTCTGGACAAGGCTCCTAAGGGAGAGGACCAGCTCTGTGGTCCTCTCATCCACCCGCAGCCCCATTCTTTCTGCCCATGACCTCTGCCTCCAGTGTTACACGGGTGCATTTTGGGGAAGATAACACATGTGACATCATGATATATTATTCTTTTTATGGGAATGTTTCTTTCCGGTTCTTTCTTTTGCCCTCTTGGTTTTAGATTGCTGCTATACAATGCGAATAATGACACAGAAGCACCCTATTTATTTAAAAGGTATCATGTGGTTACGTACATGATCTGGGATAGGGAACTAAGTGATTCTTTCTAGAATTGATTTGAGTGGCCCTCTGAGAGAAATCAGCCAGCCCTCTAGAATGAGCTGCCATAGATACCCTTGTTTCTACTGCCCACACCGATCCATTTAAGTGTTTTATTAATAGTTTATGTGACTCTTTCATGTTTGGTATTAATGTTTTCATACAATGAAAACTGATAACGCTGTTTTAATTGTGCTCTTGGATTAATAATTGTTAAAATTGTATTGTGTTTCTTTCAGGTTCGATTCCTTTATGATAATATTGTTATGGCCATCTTTTAATGAGGTCAGATTACTCTCCAGCTGTGTTATCCTTTCCCCTGTCTTTTCTCTCTCTCTATTTAAAGATTTTATTTATTAGACAGAGAGAGAGAGCACAAGCAGGGAGAGTGGGAGAGGGAGAAGCAGGCTCCCCACTGAGCAGGGAGCCAGATGCGGGGCTCGATCCGAGGACCCTAGGATCATGACCTGAGCCAAAGAGACGCTTAACCAACTGAGCCACCCAGGTGCCCCTCTCTCTTTTCTTTTTTAAAGGCAGTACTTCCTGTTCCTTGATCATTTGTCCTTTAGTGTACCATAGTTTTCTATGACACTTATTCCTTCTTTCTTAAGACTTTATTTTTTAAGAGCAATTTTGAGTTTCCAACAAAATTAAGAAGGTGCAGAGATTTCCCATGTGCGTGGGCTCCTCCATTATCAACATTATTCACCAGGGTGGAACATCTTTTACTACAGATGAACCTACACTGACACTTCACAACTAAGCTGATCGCTTACCTTAGGATGCACTCCTCTTGCTGTTGTACCTTCTGTGGGTTTGGATATCCCTCATTGTAATATCACACAGAGTACTGTCACTGCCCTAAAACGCCTCTGGGTTCTGCCTCGCCATTGCTCCCTACTCTCCTGAAACCACTGATCTTTTTATTGTCTTCCTGGTTTTGCCTTTTCCAGAGTCTCACATCATCAAATAATGCACAACGTGACAGGAAGAGTCTTGATTTTTCATTTTGAGGAATTAATGAGATTTTAAGTTTAATGCCAAGATAAGTTTGTACTATTCCATTTATATAATTTCCTAAGAATCTTATCAAAATACTGATTTGGTATAGATTTTATGCCAAATATTTTAATATTTATTTAGTATAAACAGGAACTCAGACATTCTTAACCCTGCTTTTTTTTTGTTGCTGTTGTTAAAAGACCCGCAAAAGCTAAATAGCTTCAGTCTAAATTGATGATCCCCTTCAGGTGATGTTGAAGGCTCTGTCCTTATAATATTGAAGTTTTAAAATCCTGAAGAGCAATAATTAAACAGTCCTGGTCTTGTGTTCTTAGAGGGTGGGAGCTGGGAGAGGGCAGACAGAAACACTCTTGAGAAAAGTAAGGTGCATAGCCAGGACTCATCGCTGATTTGTAAACCTCTGCATCTTCCTGATGATTTGGAGGCTAGGGAAACTTTTGACTGCCTTCCCTTACAAACTAAGACTGGAGGACTGATTCTTACAGGATTTTCATTTTCGAAAAGTACTTGGTCCATTAATTTTTAAACTGCAGCTTCTTACATTTTGGTATCATCTAAAACTGGATTTAACAGTCCTGGAGGTAAAGTTACTCCTGTAATAACAAGAACTCATTTTTAGATGGATGCAGCTTTGGAATGTTCCTACCGACTAAGACTCCCATTACCTTATCTGGGTAACAGTTACTCCTGTTTTGAAGCTCAACTTCTGAGCTGATTGTACTTCAAATCTCCTAGTTTTGTTTTGCTTAAAAGCAAGTATGTATTTCAATGAATTCGGAATTAAAAATATGATTCTGATTTTTCTCTAAGAGATTTTCCAAGCTTTCCAAATGTGAACTTTCCAGCTTTGGCTAATTTTTATCTAAGGAAATACAGGGTGCAAAACTGAAGCAAAATATCATTTTCTGCAAAGTTAAAATCTTGACATATTCTTTCTATTACCTACCTTTCAGGAACATGATAAATGCTCCCAACATGTGAGAGACAACATTTAAGAAAACGCCATTGCCTTAACCATGGCCGATATTTTGAAATAATTCTCAACATTATCTGTCCATGGTGGTTTTCTGCCCTTCAGAACCTCCCCAGACACTCCCCCTGTGATAATTCCCACACTAAGCAGTGCCTGTCTCTGTATTAAATATTTTGGGCAAGGCTTTAAATCTTTCCTTCTTTGGTTTTGGTTGTATGAGATAGAAAAGACCTTGATTTCCACACGTCTATAGTCACTAATGGTAACTGTCTGCTATCAACTTGCTTCACAATCTCAGAGGCATCTCAAATGTAAATAATCAAAAGAGTAAAAGAGGAGTAGTAGAATATTTTGTGTCAAAATGTTATGGCTAAGAGATCTAAAAACTGCTTCAAGTATTTGTCATAAATGTAAAAGGGAAATACAAGAACCACTCCAAACTGAAAACAAAAGCTGTCTTCCATACTTGGCCATCATGGCGAGACCCATTTGGTGTGCCTTCCGACATGTGCACACATGAAGATCATATGCTGGGCAGATGGACGTCATCCTTGCTTGATGCTTAATGGACCATGACACACATGTGATGTATTAGTGTATTCACCTGTACTAATTTTACATGCACAAACATGTGTAGAGCTAAATTGCAAAGAAAGACCACTGCAGAGTTACAACTTTGCTGATAAATGACACATTTGCTAGCAGTTCGGATATTTGCATAGGGATGACAGGAGGAACCATGTTCTGAGGTGCAGATAAAAACTAATTAACCTGGAAGCATAAAGTATGGCCATGTTGGTGGTCTTAAACACTTAAATATAAGTGCTATCTTGTAATTTTAGTTTTAAAACAGATAAAATCTGATCCAAATGTCATTTTTAAATACAATATTTGGAAAGCCTATAAAACACTCTTATCACCACTACCTAAAATATGGTCTTTCCAGTAATTTAAAAATGCTTACCGATGCCAATTTAGTTTTATTTATGTGAAAAAGGGAAACTATATAGAAAAAAAATGCATACTGCAGAAAAAAAAAATAACCCACTATTAAGGGCATAGCTAGATTGGGTATGCCAAATCAAATTACGTCTTTTTTTTTTTCTTTTTAAAAACCATCAAACCAAAACTGTCTTTTCCCCCTTAATATCAGCAAGATTCTGCTACCATGAGACAGCTCCCAGAGGTTCATTGCTATTTTTAATAAATGAAGGAATATTGTGGACGCTGTGTGTATGCTCATTGTAAACCATTTTTGCTGGACTCAGTCTGAATATATAGAAGAATGACACGGAGCAGACCAGGAGACATCTGAAGTGTGTGTCAGCCAGGCAGTGATTGCTGGCACTTGCCAAGTATTTAAATTAAATTTGGGTATCTATCCCCATGTGTGCTTAGCACATACATAGTTTCCTTAGGCCACAAACTTCTATTTGCTGTTAAGTAAAAACAGTCTCCTTTGTTTCCAGATAAGATACAGTGTGTTTTCTTTAGCTCTTTCAAACTTTATTATTAGGCTCTAAAATATAAAAGTTCAATAGTAATCTAAAACAAAAAGTG
The DNA here is from genome assembly GCF_002201575.2 of Neomonachus schauinslandi. NCBI lineage: Eukaryota > Metazoa > Chordata > Mammalia > Carnivora > Phocidae > Neomonachus > Neomonachus schauinslandi. Next base: position 6,894,794 of record NC_058405.1, read on the forward strand.
GGATCAAGAGATTGGTCTTTAGTGCAGAGAATGATTCTATAGTTGCATAATTATAACTAAAGTTCTAAGTCTGCTTATTTTCCATCAACATACAGATAATATTTCAAGTTTAATTCCCACTGATGTTTTGCACCTTTTAAAATACTTTAGTATTTGGGGCAGCTGGGTGGCTCAGTCGTTAAGCATCTGCCTTCGGCTCTGGTCATGATCCCAGGGTCCTGGGATCGAGCCCCGCATCGGGCTCCCTGCTCGGCAGGAAGCCTGCTTCTCCCTCTCCCACTCCCCCTGCTTGTGTTCCCTCTCTCGCTGTGTCTCTCTCTGTCAAATAAATAAATAAAATCTTTAAACAAATACTTTAGTATTTTTTAATACGAAGAGAGTCAACTATGCTAGCTTTTTCTTGTTCTCAGGCAACTTAATTTTCACAAGGGTCCCAAGAGGCATTTGGACTTCTGCTCCAGTCCTGAAGTGAACTAGGGAGTGAAGAAATGGAAGTGTGGTCCTTAGAGCTAGCAGCCACAGACTCTTCCAAAGCCAATGAGGGAGAAAGAGAGGTATTTCAGAGGTAGCTGCTCCAACTGCTTTGTGATTCTTGAAATCACTAAGTGTTGAGTCATCCATGAGAAAGAAGCCGAAAGGAGCATACAGCTACATAACTTACACTCAAATGATCTTTATTTTTTTTTTAAGATTCTATTTATTTATTTGACAGAAAGAGAGAGAGCGAGAGAGCACAAAGAGGGGGAGGAGCAGAGGGGGAGGGAGACACAGGATCCCCGCTGAGCAGGGAGCTGACCTGGGCCCCTGAGACCATGACCTGAGTCAAAGGCAGACGCTTAACTGACTGAGCCCCTCAAATGATCTTTTAAAAAAATCGGGACCTAATAATGATGCCAAGAATGGGACGTTTAATGACTAATTTTATTTACATCTTAGGTAATTTCCCTCTTGCAAGCAATTCAGATAAGGTCCATTTTGGCCACATGCTACTGAATATATTAGAGAGCAAGTGGCCAAGTATTGATTCAAGTAGAAAACTGTGAATTTAAAAAATGGTGAGATAGTCCATATCTTACACATCTTGTATTCAACTGTATATGTTGGGATATGCTTTCCTGTCCTATCTCTTTCTTTTCTTTTCTTTCTCCCCTTTCATTTTATTATTATTTTCCAAAGCAAGAGATTTCCATTTAAGAATTTGAATGACCAGTGCACCCGTTCCTTAAAACAGACACATTTGGAGATAATATTCCTTCAAAAGCACCTCGTGGCTTTATTGGCATCTTGATTTTCATCTGTTGCTTAAAACTGATATCCTATTTCTAAAGTGTTCCCCATCAGGTCATATCCATATATGCAGTTTAACTTTACCACCGTGAATTAAAAACATAGGTTAAACATCCACTTTGTGCAAATCTCAGCGTAAAGCCCAGGTAGACAAAGAAAGATAAATGAAATATGGTCTTAGCCTATGATTTCTGACTCTCTAAAAGATTAACTGATGTTGACCAGCGGTCAAAGAAAGAGGCAGATTTCTCTGGGTCGCCACAGCTTCGTGGCAGCACTCGACATACTGTCAGTGTGACTCGATCCCGAGGAAACCCAGTCCTAATTTGGAAATGGAGAAAGTGAGTTCAAAATAGTCTAGATTCTGCAGTTTTCATTTGCATCACAGGGCTGGCAGGAATGCAACCCAGGGGTTCCCAGAGGAAGGCGATTTGGGGACATATGCCATCTAGTAGGTAGAGGCTGGGGTGCTGCTCAGTATCCTGCAATGCACAGGATGGTCCCCCACAACAAAAAACTATCTGGTCCCAAATGTGAACAATGCAGATTACTTCACATGTGATTCAATAAACAGTCTATGATGTAATTTTTATTAATCGATAGCCGAAACACTTAATGAACAACTCTTCAGATTTGTTCCAAAAACTCAGTTAGTCAGAATGGCTGAATGGGGTTTTGGGTGTCAATAAAGAAATTGTATTAAACCATTTGTCCACTTACTTAGAGATCATTCAGTAATTCGCCATTAAAAATAATGGCGAAAAAAAAGAAAAAATGCTGTGAAATGCTGAACCAGTTTGATTGGCAATTCTGTGAAATCATTTCTTTGACTAGTTATTTCGTAATGGTAGAAACATGAGTTTAGATTCAAGGTAACATTGGGAATGTGGCCCCTTGGCTTTGCCTTTCTGAGCCTCCAGTACTCTGTAAAATAGGGCAGTCTTGCAGAGTATGGAAATGAGACTATGCACGTCAGGACAGATGCTAAGGGGCTAAGAAGAGAGAGCATCATTTTGCTGGTATCACGAGTGTCAGACTTTTTATGAGTATTACCATTAGCACTGACAGTACCTCCTCTCCTGCCATCCTATATACAGGATTCTGTATGAAGAGTAGGGAAAGGAAGGCCTCCTGAGTACAACTCCATCATTTTTTAGCTTTTAGAAGTTAGGAAGTTTTCTTAATCTCTCTTGAAATCTCAATTTTCTCATCTGTAAAACCAACTTTAATACACTTTAATTCATGCACCCAATGTTCAGAGTGTGTTGGAATTCTGTGTATAGAAGGAAGAAAAGTCATTCATATGTTGCACTCTTACCCAAGCATATAGTGTTAGAAAAAAATAAAATATATATGGGGATGGGTAAGGTAATGTTAGGAAAGAATATTGGAAAATTATGAGGGAAACTTCTCTCTTCCTAGCCTACTCCAGTCTACAAAAACATGTCTAATGAAAATCAATCCATTCTTCTTTGATTGAGATAGTTAATTATCATTGGCCCCTATTGATGATATTTTATTGCCATGATCTCATTATCAAAGGGTGGCTCCGATTAAGGTCTTACTTATATTACACGGCTACATAAATTGAATAGGACATTGCTTACTCACATGCGTGTCTAAGTTCATTAAGCCAAAAGAAAAAATATTGCCAGAGTGATAGTCATGTCTGAATTTACCAACGACCTAAATTCCAAGTTCCCTACAATGATCTCCAACATGTTTCGTGTCCCCCATGTCCAAGAAATGCATGTGAGTTTTCTCCAAGTTCAGTTTAGATCCTCCGTTAGAATTCATTCCTGAATTATTTTTTCCCTACTACATTTTATTTCTCTGCCATTAGGGAAAGTTAAATTAAAAATTTTTGCTGCTTGGGACAGCTGGGTGGCTCAGTCTGTTAAGCGTCTGACTCCTGATTTCAGCTCAGGTCATGATCTCAGAATCTTGAGATCAAGCCCCACATGGGGCTTGGCGCTCAGTGGGGACTCTGTTTCTCTCTCTCTCCCCTTCTCCCTCTGCTCCTAACCCCACTTGCGCTCTCTCTAAATTAAATAAATAAAATCTTTAAAAAGAACCTTTACTGCTTTATTTTTATTAAAACAGATGCAACTGTTGTCACCTGTTTATGTTAACTAAAATGAAGATTTCATACTTCTAGAAACAAGTGCGTCGCTGGGAGAATTACGGGAATACTTAGGAATCGGTTAAAAACAATGGCTGTAAATTACTATTTTCCTTATCTTAAATTATCAGTGTTTTTGGATAAATGCTGCTGATTGAATTTCATACAATATCAAAACTGAGTCATGGGAATTTCTCCTCCAAAGGCAACAATTCTCATGACATTGAGTCTCTCCCCTCGTGTGTGCCCTTGTGAGTAATTCCAGAACTTGACTTGGCTACCATTTATGGCATATATCAGAACTGCTCGGACTTGATAAATGAAGCTGGTACCATAAGAAGAATGTAACTTGCTCTGTTCCAGGACTGTTTGGTGAGTTCCTTCATGTTATTTTTAATGGACGTAAAAAAAATGCGTTGCTTCATTTTTAAGACCATACTGCCTCTTAACAAGTGCTGTACTATTTTGTAAAACACCTTTTTAGTTGAGCTGACAAGTTATGTACAGTGAGTGTAGATTCCATGTGTGACTTAAAATAACCGTGACGACAAATCAACCCTGGGAATTTGGGTCAATAACAAAAGAACCTATATAAAGCCCACAGTCACCGTGTTTGCTGGTAGCAGCAGGAGAAGTAATGTAGTCTTGCTGGTATTAAGCTGGAGTAATGCTTTAAAGTGTGTGGCTGCCTTCTTCCGAGGTAGAATAATCCATAACTCAGCTCTCCAGGGGCACCTTCTGTATTACAGCGTATTTCTATATTCAGCAGTAATAAAAGATGTCACTCGGATGACCCGAGGTCTACAATTTCATGCCATGGAAAGAAAAAGCTATCTCCTTCCCTCCACAAGGACCTTCTTCATGACTAATGAGGGAGCCCTGTCTTTCCATCACAGTTAGCTGCCTGGTCAGACCTTGCTGTAACATTGTCAGAACTTGAATAACATGGATCTTTGGGCTAAAAGAAAACTTTAGAGTTGATTCTTTTATTCTGGTTTTTTTTCCCCCCCTAAATAATCTTGGAAAGATTTGTGTAAATATTCATTTGTAAGTCCCGGTCCCGGGAGCCTATCCGGATTACACTTGGATGCTCTGTGCAAAGTAGGAAGCTAGATTTGCTGATATTTTCAATATAAATTCCATTATTCATGGATCTGTTTAGATTTTTTAAATTCATGTGCAGGAAATCTTATTTTTTTGTTTTTTAAATTAACTAAGATTGGAGTTTTAAATTATTTTCCTTTCAGTTCAAAATACACTTTATTTTTTCCCCTAATGCATTTCTTAAAATTCAGAATATATATATATGATTTTTATTTATTTATTTGTCAGAGAGAGAGAGAACAAGCAGGGGGAACAGCAGGCAGAGGGAGAAGCAGGCTCCCTGCTGAGCAAGGAGCCCAATGCAGGACTGGATCCCAGGACCCTGGGACCATGACCTGAGCCAAAGGCAGATGCTTAACGTACTGAGCCACCCAGGTGTCCCAAATTCTGAATGTATTTAAAGAATAGTTTGTTCTGTCGCTGTCCTGGTGATAAACAGTTATCATATTAAATGTATGGGAAGTAACATGGTTTTTAGAAAAATGAATATTTTTAATCTGGCCATCAAGAAAGTTTTTAAAAACTGAATTAAGGGGGGCACCTGGGTGGCTCAGTCAGTTAAGCATCTACCCTCAGCTCAAGTCTTGATCTCAGGGTCTGGGGATCAAGCCTCAGGTGGGGCTCTGTGCTCAGTGGGAAGCCAGCTTCTCCCTCTCCCTCTGCCCCTCCCCCAGCTCATGCTCTCTCCGTCTCTTTCAAATAAATAAAATCTTCAAAAAGAATTAAAAAATAAAAAAATAAAACCTGAATGACAAACCAGGTGGAAATACTAATTTAATCAGGGAACATTCTGAAGGGATTTTCATCACAGTAAAACATTTGAGTTTACAATTTTCAAGAGGAGCTCTGAACTGTATGAACTGGTCAAAACTCTACTTGAGTATAATTTATAAAGTTTCATCTTGTTCAACTTCTCATAATAACAGTTTACTACCTGCTGTGAAAGTCAGCCTTTACTTACCTGAATTCTGGGTCATCAAACGATAATCTTAACATTTTTATTATTATAATTCATATTCTAATATTTAATGAATAAGTTTAAATTTGGACCTCCTAGGCACAGACAAATTTACAGGATTCCCTTGAACAATGGCTGGTGAGACCAAAGACTGAAGATTGTGGATGTATATTTTTCTAGCAAATCCATCCAATCACAGTGTCTCATCAATGTGAGCATTAGGAATAATATTTATATCATCCGGGTTTTTCGTTAAAGGTGATATATCAAAACATGTTAATTCCTTTGTTTATTGGCAATATTCTTAAAATACTTATTCTAAGACATTTGAGACCTGGAATCCTGAGGCATTGCATTATACCTTATTCGACTAATATGAATTATGAGTTTAGTACCTCTATTCTTTCAATAATTCATTGTTCCACTAATCCTACAATTGTTAATTGACTATTTACTGTCTGTCAGGCATTGGTCTAATTTACAGGGATGCAGCTATGAATTAGAAAAAGCTCCCTGCCCTCATACAGTTTACATATAAGTCGATGAAAAATAAACACATCAATAAAATAACAGCTTCTTGCTACAAGCTATAAAGCAAAATGCCCAAAGGTGAAGAATAGAGATTCACTGTCCTGGATTGTGAGACAAAACACAAGGTTCGATGTTTATTTATCCCACAACTAGAGTACAGGGGAGGGATAATTTTTGAGGAGTAGGCAAATGTGGTTATATTGTCTTGGGGAAAAAAAAAAAAAAAGATTGTCAAGTGAGATTAGGGCAGGATTATCTGCTTTCCAGTCTGGTTTGAGGCATGTAGTATGGACTGAGGAGTACTTCTTTTTTTCTTTTTTGTTTTTAAGATTTTATTTATTTTTTGAGAGAGAGAGAGAGAGCACAAGCAGGGCAAGTGGCAGAAGGAGAGGGAGAAGCAGACTCCCCGCTGAGCAGAGAGCCCAATGCGGGACTTGATCCCAGGACCCTGAGAGCATGAGCTGAGCAGAAGGCAGATGCTTCACCGACTGAGCCACCCAGGTGCCTAGGAGTATTTTTTTTTCATTTATTCACAAAATAAAAAGTGGCAAGAGAAAAAAAAAGGACCAGATTTGGGTACGTTTTACACTAAAGTTGCTTGCAATTTCAAAGAAGGATGCCAACAGAGGAAAGTGATACTCACCAAGCCCTTGTGAAAGGAAAGGGCTGTGAGACAGCCGTGTCCCTGTCACACACAGACGGACAGAGTCCGGTTGGAAAGATCGCCCCTGAATGGGAATAATACAGCATCACCAGAGTCCCTCCCACAGGGCTCCCTGCCTTTGCATTTCCATCATAAAGGGGCAGTTGAAAGCTATTTGCATAGTTTCTAGTCCTTGAAAAGACATATTGTTTCCTTTTCTTCCCTTATTTTGATAAAATAATCTCATATGCAGAGGAGACTGTGATTGGCAAGCTCAGCTCATCTTGGTTTTGGTCTAGAGAGCAGGATAAAGTGCAATCCAATTTTGAGACCTATCTACAATTTTGCTTAATATTCCCATTGCGAGGGGCGCCTGGGTGGCTCAGTCGTTAAGCGTCTGCCTTCGGCTCAGGTCATGATCCCAGGGTCCTGGGATCCAGCCCCACATCGGGCTCCCTGCTCTGCGGGAAGTCTGCTTCTCCCTCTCCCACTCCCCCTGCTTGTGTTCCTTCTCTCACTGTGTCTCTCTCTATCAAATAAATAAAATCTTTAAAAAAAAAAATATTCCCATTGCGAGAAGTCAGGAGATTTAGGAGAGAACTATAATTGCCCCATATTTAAGATATTATTGAGAATGCAATGGACTGATTTTAAACTGCACTTTGAGATTCAGCCTAATCATTTTGGTAAAAAATAATACTTTTTTCAAGTTCATTTGCAAAGTTCCAATGAATTCTTTTTCTAGGTTTTATTTAAATTAAAAGAAAGTTAATAAAAAGGTTTGTGGAATAAGAGGTTATCAGAGGTGTTTGCCATTATTCCTTTTACCTTTAAATGCACTTTCCAGCATATTTATTAGTATAGTTTATAATGAACCTGGTAAAAAGAGAATTAAAGAAACCTGACGTATTATTGCCGTGGTAAGATTTGGCAAAACTTACTGGAGCAGGCTAGGAATTAACTATCCACCTCCTCTAATGGTCCATTTTTGTCTCTGATCTAACCTGGAGTCATCTTGTATCCTTCACATGAAATCCATTTTGCATTTTCAGAGTCAAATGTTGCCAAATCATCACAAACTGACAAGAGGGTAACAGATTCTGAGTAAGCACCACCTTTTCTCTTCCCAAGGCAGAAAAATGCCTATAAAAGATATCTTTGTACTCCTTCTATCTTTTCTCACTAATAAGGTGTTTTTTTTTTCCTAAAACATTTATTGGCTGTTATATTTTGCCAGCATGTTTGGTAGAAAGGCTTCAGTTCTTGTTTATTGAGTTGTTTGCTTAGTGGTGAACAAAATGGTGACTAGTCACATCTTCTGTGATTCCAGCTCCATTAGGGTCTTTGATTCTTATCAATTTTTGTGTTGCTGCTATTTTTTTTATTATTTATCATTATCATTGGCTTTTTGAATGCACATTTTAATTAATGACATTTTAATTGTTCAGCCCGTTAGTTTTTCAGTTAACAACTTCCCTTACAAGATGTACTAGACAGGAGGCCTAGGCTGTGTTAAAAGGGCTAACACAGTTGAGACTCACCATATGGGGGGACATTAGCTCCGGGTTTCTGATAGCTTTTTTGAGCTGATAACAATTAAAAGCCTCCTGAAGGACTAGGTGTATTTTGATTGTAACAAAAAGGAGGAGAAATTGTTGCCAAAATTCTGGGGTGAGAGGGAAAGAAAAAGGAAAAAAAAAAGAAAAGAAGAAAAAAAGAAAGAAAAGCTTGCCTCTGTGATAAACCCCCAAGGGAAGTGAAATGAGATTAAAAAAAAAAAAAAAACACTAAGATATGTGTGTGACATGCCATATAGCAAGTCTTTAATTGTATTCTTTGTCACTTGATAGGATAAAAATGTAGACACTTAATAGAAATTAAAAAGCCATTTTTCTTAAGTTTGCTCTGCGCCAGGCCTGGTGGATAAAACCATGCTGCCAAAGACCTTGGCCCAGAGCCATTATTTGTGTAGCTACTTCTTGTTCAGAAATCAGAAAGTCATTTAAGCCTGGGGTAGACAGCTGTGTGAAGTGTTATCAAGTAAGTGATGTCTGTAGATTAGTAAAGCAGAAAAGTATGCAGCTGGAGGTATGATCTGAACTGCAACAATTTTTGGAAATGCTTGGGAGCTGAAAGAATGGATGAAGAGAAAGGGGAAAAAAAGAAACAAAATTTGACAGCCAGAATAAGAACATGATATATATATATATATGAAATAATACATTATATTATGTATATTGTGTGTGTGTATATATATATATACATATATATATATATATTTCTTTTAGTATATGTGCTGCCGAAGCGAGCACTATATATATTTCTTTTAAAGTAGATTATACTACTTATACTTTGTGTTTCTACCATTTATTTTTAAATAGATGTTTTGACATTAATTCCCTCAGGGAAAACTGATGTAAAACTAACCATACAAAGTCTTCTAGGCTAGATTTTGTATGGAAGTAAAGATTATACATGGCAAAGGAAGGCCTTACCTCTAGCATCAGCATTTCCAAATGACACTGGTAATACGATTGTATAATAAGCCCGATAGCACAAATCCGAGTTGACGGTCTATGCTTGAGGATCATGTTGTGCAGGTGTGTGTGTTTTTGGAGTCAGTTGTGATAAAATAAGGTTTTGAGATTAGATAGAATGAACCAATGGACTCAAGCATACCCTCCCCCCGACACGCCATTCTTATTTTTACTTAAATTAATTGCTTTTGGTTTGAAGTTGGCAATCCTGCTACCGGAGACTGTGAAACAATAGTTTACTTAATCAAAATATACCAGATAATAATGTCAATAGGAATTCGAGAGTTTCAGGTCAGCGGGGAGGATGCGAGGAAGCCCCTTGGTATTTGTTCTAGCTGTGTAGTGCAGCAGAACCGGACACCACAGAGCTCAAGAGTATGAAAGCAGCAATGATTAGTTTGCCAGCAATTCTGCAGTGTGGTCAGTGCTCCACCGCTCAGCATCAGCTGGGCCAGCCCGAGGGCCGGAGTTATTTGACAGCTGGGACTAGAATCAGTGTACAGATCACTTGGCCTGACAGTGGGGGCTGGATAATCAGCTGGGATTTCAGCTGGGGTTGTCGGCTGGGACACGTGCGCATGTTCTTATCATGTGACTACTTGGCTTCCTGACAGCACATTTGTCAGCTTCCCAAGTGAGTATACCAAAGAGATAAAAGGGATGAGTATGACTTTCCTATGACCCAGCCTTGGAAACCACTAGTATCCCTTCTGCTCTACACACAGCGTTCCACCCAGGTTCAAGGGGAAGGGACAGAGAACCCACCACTTGATGGGAGTAATGCCAATGGGCATGTTAAGAAAAGCATGTGAGGTGGGAAATCTTGTGCAGGACCTCTTTGGAAAATGCAATTGGTCACAGCCTGTCCTAGGCCCACAACTATCCATTTTCTTCTCATGTGCAAAATATGTTTGAACCCTCCCCCAAGAACCCGCAGGCTCATGCCCTCCTGATACCACTGTGAACTCTCCCGTTGCACCATCTAGGTCCTCTCCAGGTGTGGAGGATGCTCCTCGGGTACAGTTCCTCCATACTGCTATTCCTGAGACCTGTGAACTACAGAGACAAGTTCCCTACCCAGCTCCCCGACTACACACCTAGTATTCAATGGCGACCCAGGCACTGAATAAGGACTTTCAACACTCCGGTCCTGGAAGGGGGAGAGTAGGAGGCACACAGTGGCCTCTAGCAATTCTGAAATCCTATAAGACACGTGTTGCCACTTCCTTGATTTTTTTCTTTCTATATTTATTTATTTTTCAAGATAAATTAAAGCTCTTCAATAAGGAGAAGGTGTTTTTATATTTGTAGGAGGGAGTTTTTTCTTAGAAATTCTTAGGCTGTGTTGGGGTTCATCATTTCTCACTATACGTAAAGGGGACCTTGACAACTGTGGTAGATTGTACTTTCCAAAGTGGGCACCACACTAGGCCCCATTCCACATGTTCTTCTTACCATGTGGTGTTGCCCTGCTGTCTTTGAGTGAGTGAATTCCATCCCTCTGAACCTGAGTGGCATTTAGGGTGCCCCAAATGAGAGAGCTTGGTGAAGGTGATGCAGAACCAGTCAGAGCAGAGCGAGTTCATGCCCTTCCGCTGTGTTTTCTTGAGGTGCTCATTTTTAGAACCCCGTCATCATGCTGGGAGAAAACCAAACAGCAGCAAGGAGAGAGACTATACCTGAGTGTTCTGGCTGACAGCCTGTTGTGGACTGAATGATTGTATCTTCCCAAATCCATATGTTGAAGCCCTAATCTTCAATATGATGGTATTTGGGGGTGGGACTTTGGACGTTAATTAGATTTAGCTGGGGTCATGAGGGGGGACCCCCATGGTGAGATTAGGGCCCTTGTAGGAAGAGGGAGAGACATCAGCACTTCCTCTCCCTGCCATGAGGGGGCACAGAGAGAAAGCAGCTATCTGCAAGCCAGGAAGAGGACTCAGACCAGGAGCCAAATCTGCTGGAACCTTGATCTTGAACTTCCCAGCATGCAGAACTGTAAGAAATAAGTGTGCATTGTTTAGGTGAAACAGTCTGTGGTATTTTGTTATAGCAGGCTGTGCTGACTAATACCTAGCCCCGTCTGAAGTCCCAGCCCACATCCAGAGTCAATTTTCAGGCATGCACGAGCAACTTGGATGATTTCAGTCCCTCAGGTCAAGCTATCTCCAGCCTTCCAGCTTCTCTTGCTGGTTCCTCATGGGACAGAGACAAGGTAGCTTCTCCAAGTCTGGCCCACATAGCAGATTAGTGAGCTATAAAATGATCGTTGATGTTCAAAGCCACTGGTTTAAGGTGAATTGAAACATACTTTGGAACCAAGAAGGAAGATCCTGCAGTAAGAAGCCAAGCATGGGGCCATTAGCTCGGGGACAGGGCAGTGGACAGAAACAAGGAGGGTATTAGGGACACTGTTCATGCGGGAATCTTGGAGATGGTGTGAGCTGAAACCTGGTGGGTCTCAAGGAGGCTTTTGGGACCCACATGAAGGAAAATCAGAAAATGATATTAAAAGCTAGTGAAAAGGAAACCCTTGTTATATAGTAGCAGAAAGTTTTGCAACACCACTGCCTTGAGTAACATAAAAAATTTTTTAAAAAATTCTTAATGAAGCTTAGGATCTAGAGAAGAGATTTTCAGGCAGGACAGTGATCTGAGAACCACTTGGCTTCATCTCATGGCCTTTGACAAATGTTGGAGGAGAGAGGTAATCTGGAAAAAGAACTGGTAAATGTGCAGTTGCCAGGGTTTGCTGGGTTTGGAAATTGTTCCTCATTCCTAGCCCCTCGAGATGGAAGATTATGCTGAAATTAAGAAATGACTTCTGGACAGAGGATGAATCCGCTATCAGCCACACAAAGTGGTGAGCAGAAGCCAAGGTTGTGACTATAAAACCTTTGTGAAGAACTCAGAGTGATTTAGGTGGTGCCTCATAAATACACCCTTTCACACTAGAATTATTTGTGTGATCGTTAATACTATTTTAATTATATGTATAGTATTTATTTAGGGGGAAAATTCAACTTAAGCCTCTGAGCCTAAGTGTCCTTTTATTGTGAAATAGTATTACTGTGTATAATAAAACTGTGTTCAGTAGAGCAGACCAGCTTCTATTCTTAAGCTTTACTATATACAATAGTTATTTAATCATTATTTTAATCAAACGTATGGGGTGAGCAGGGTAAATCTCCTCATTCGTTTTCCCAGCGGCATTAGAAGTCTGCTCTAGTCTACGGCAGATGTCATTGATCTTAGAAGCTAGCCGGGTCAGGCCTGGTTAGTACTTGGATGGGAGATGTCTGCTTCAACATCTACATACCTTGTTACCCCTCAGGCTGGTACTGACTCTTTGGTTTCAGGAGTGTCTCCACCACCCCAGGCACTGAACCCATGACCTGTGGCGTCCCCTTCCATCTCAAAACAGCCCCCTTCAAGCAGTGTTACGACACCGGCTGTCACGTGAGGCAACAAAAAAGCCGGAATGGTTAAATTGGATTTCTGGTACCACATTACTGCTCTGTTGGAGAATCAGGGGTCTAATCTGGTTTTTACGACTTAAAAATAAGCACGTTATCTTTCCATTTCACCTGGCCATCTTGCGTAGGACAGAGCAATAACACAAAGAAAAGAGAAAAGAAAAGAAAAGAAAAGAAGAAAAGAAAGGCACTTGGTGTCTAATATTTTTGCTCTAAGATACTGAGACTTTATATTTTTAATATCTCCCAATAAGTTCTCCTAAGACATGTTTTTATATCAATTAAACAAAGAACTTCTGCTTTAAATTTTTTCAATTTATGATTCACATGGAAGGGGTCACTCCTATAACATGTGTTGAATAGTTTTTAGAGAACTGCATATATCAGGATGTCCTGGTTTGTTATACTTTCTTATTTTGATTTAAAAAAGTATGATCTGAAGTTGAATTTGCTTACTAACTCCAACATAAGACACATATAAACAAAACAGCTACTCCATATGTAGATGGTGAGAACTTTATTTTCACATTCCGTGTGTGTCAATGCATGCATTGTAGTAAATATATGAATCACAGTCTGATAACATAGTGGCAATCCTATGTCCTCCTTTAACCAGAATTGTCCTTAGGGCTCATTGGTTTTGGTGTGCAGCCCTCACAATGTGAAATAAATAATAGTTCTTTCATTCTTTGGACTTCATTCATTCTTCTTCCAACAAAATGTGTTGAGCTAGGTGTCAGATGCTGTGTTAATCCTCCTTGATTTAGGGGTGCCTGGGTGGCTCAGTTGATTGGGCAATTGCCTTCAGCTCAGGTCACACTCCTGGAGTCCCAGGATCCAGTCCCGCGTGGGGCTCCTTGCTCAGCGGGGAGTCTGCTTCTCCCTCTGGCCCTCCCCCATCTCGTGCTCTCTCTCTCTCTCATTCTCTCTCTCTCAAATAAATAAATAAAATCTTTAAAAATAAATAGATAAATAAATCCTTTATTTATATCTAGGCAATCAGAAGGAAAAATAAACTTAAAATGCAGGGAGGTCAGTATTAGCATACAGCTATGAACAAGGTTCCTTGGAATGTCAGAACGGGGTCCTGGAGGGTTCAGTGAGGAAGGGATTTTTAGTGCACAGACGTGTAGGACATAAGCCAAATTGAGCAACTAATCGATGATCATGGAAAGAACCTGTCCCCATTACCAGAGAGCAGGTAAAAAGAGTCTATTTGTAACTGAGAGGCAATGAAATGAACAACTGGCATCCTTACAGATCCTGAGGGTGAGGAATTAGGAAGTGACAGTGGGGATGGCTTGTTCCTCCTTCACACCTGAGGCTCATCTAGAACACCACACGGCTGGGAATTTGGGGTTTGGGAATCTCCCAGAAGCTTGTTCACTCGCGTGTCCTTCGTCAGAGCTGGGATGAACTGAAGACTAGGATGATTGAACAAAACTCCCTCATGCTGCCTCCTCAGGCAGCTTGGCTTCCTTACAGCATGGTGGCCTCAGGGAATCCCGTGATTTCTTGCTTGGAGCTCTAAGAACCAGTGGTCCAGGGAACTAGGCGAAAGCTGCATTGCTTTGTGTAACCTAGCCCCGTGCATCACACAGAGCCACTTCTGTTGTGTTGTACTGGTTACAAGCAGTCGGCAGGCCCTCCTGGATTCAAGGGGAGTGGGGCACGAAGGAGTGTCAAAGTCACATTGTACAAGAGCAGGTGCAATGTGTGCTCATCCTCGGCCATCAATCTCAGCATGTAGTCTCTCTCTATCCATCACTCGAACACTAACAAAATCTAACTGGCTTTCTTCTAAGTATTATTTTTTTTTTTTTGTATTTTTGACAGCTCTACCCTAGTTTCTCAATTAAAATGATCTCTTGCATCTTTGTAGATGAACTTCTGAATATTGAATCAAAGCGTTTTGATGGAAAAATTTGTATTGTTGCTGAAGAAGGGAACATATCCAAGAATGGAGTGTGTCAGCATTGCATTTTTGGCATTCACTGGCTTGTGAAATTGCCAAGTATTCTAGAAGGACAGAGTATTAGTGAAACGATGGAAGAAGTCATTTGAGTTTTCATTATATTTTTAGCAAAAATAGGAAGTTGGTAGTGAAATACTCTCAAACTTTGTTAAGATAACCTATTTTTTTCCCCTGATGTCATTTGAGTCTTTACAATCCTTGACGTTCCATACATAAAATTCTGTTTTCCAAGCATCCCTGTCATCACATTTGCTTATTTGCTTTCTATGTAGGGCAGTGTTTCTAAATTCTCTTTTGACTTCCCATGTCCAACAATTAAATGTCAGTATACAGTTCTACACAATTTTCTTGAGCTATGTCATCATCTTGCATGGTTTTATCATCACCGATGTTCCATATTGCTATCACTGAAAATTCAGAATTCTGGAAGTATGTATCCAGTGGCCCCCGGGCATCTCTATGGGATTATTTGGGAGGTTACGGAACTCACTGGATCTGGAATTGAAACCATCATCTTTTCTTCCAAATCAGTTTTTCTTTTTAAACTTCCTTCTCCGCACACTGGTGACATCATGCATATGGTAGCCCAAACCAGAACCCCTCCAAGTGATGCCAGTATTCCCGACTACACTGACCTCATCGTAGACTTCTTTACTAGGTGCTTCTGTCCACCCCACCCTGCTCACCCCTGGCCCGGTTGAGGCTTTTGTCTTCTCTCACTGGTCACCCAGCTAGTCAGTCTTAACAACTACCAATGCATTTCCTAAAGAGCGGCTGCAGACATATTCTAAAAGGTGAATGTGATTGTATCACAGCCCTGCTTAGATTTTTTGAAATCACTCTCATAGAGTTCAAACAACATTGCTATGATTCAGACTGCCCTCTATTTTGCCAGTAGCAAATTTAGGACTACATTTTTCAGCCATACTTGATTTCTTAAACCATTATACTGTGAGGCGTGTCATAGGCTCTGTGCTGGAGCTGTAGGTGCCAGTCTTTAGATCCCTCTGATGGCCTTGTTTCTGTCTCCCGTGTTGACTTTGGGGTCCCCTATGTCCTCTTGGCCAGAGAGCATCTGTGTCTCACACTGCTTCTAGCTTCAAATACACTCCTGGTGTGATGGTAAAATGTGCAGAGGGAATCGTTCTATAAACTCATTATTGAATCTGTCTGTTGGTGGGCTTGTGTTCCTGACACCTGACCTTCAAAGTGCTGTGTTCAGCCTTCCCACCCTTCCCATAGGTGAGACAGGAAGGAAAGAGGGCCTGCAGTGAGGTCACTGACCTCCCCCCTCTCCCCTGCACCCCAGGTAAATTCTTTTCCTGCACTTGGACCATAGTTTTGGAAAACTCTATGAGCGTATTTCATAAGGGCTACTTTCCCCTCCCCCATCAGAGACAAAAGGAGATTTTTCTCCGTTCTTCACTCAAAGAGCCTGGCAGGATTCTTGCTGCAAACCCATAAAAGCATTTAGTCCTCGCTTAGCACTCAGTCCTTAGAAAGTCTCAAACTTTGCTAAAATAATCTATTTTTTTTTTCCTTATATCATTTGAGTCTTTAAAACAATAATCTCGGCTTCCATAGTTCATCAGCCCTGCCATTCAGGTCTTCCGTCCAGGTTGTGTCTCCAGCAACCTCTATTCAGGTAAGCTGACCTCACCAATCAGATTTCAGGGTGAGGTTTGTCCTGGGACTTCAGGTCTCTAACGGGTTCAAGAAAAGATGTTTATCGTCACTGTGTTCAGCTGCTTCTTATTCTATAAGACTGATGACTCCAAAGCTCTACCTGTCAATACTTTTTTATAAGTTGGTGAAAACTTACTGGCCCATGGTTGTATACCTACTTTTGTATTGGGTACAAAACTTTGGTATGTATTTATTTCTACCTACCTGGTTTCTAAAATGCTTTGAATTGTAACTGGCCAGCAGTCACCATTTCCTTCAAACTGTCACAGCTAAACAGACACTGAGCACTTTGACGATTGTGCGGGTTTCACACGTTCTCCCACTGAAAGCACTCTTCACCTCCTGGCGATGCATAAATACCAGCTCGCTGTCTAGAGGAGCAAACTGAAGCTGCAAGTAACAGATCATCCAAACTCAAAGGTTAGAAAGAGGCAAAAGCTGTATTTTCATTTAGATTTCTGGCTTCAATTCCACAAAGATCTGAGAATTGGGGAAGCAATCCTTAATCTCTTGAAATAGTGATTAAGATAGCTTATGTTTAAGTGCAAGATTCTGCAGTAATCTTACCTGGATGGTTTTTCCCTTCTTTGCGGTCACACAGTTATGGAGGCAGGGGGTCACTCCTACTTCCCCAGTGCCTGAGATGCTCTCCGAATCCCCCTCTCTGCATTTGAAGTTTCTCGGAATATTGCAGGCATTTTAAGTAGTTTCCCCCCATTCACAAAGGATGACTCCAGCAAGGGTTGACAACAGTTTTATGGGACTGACAAAATGAATCATAACCAGTTACTGTAAATCATGGTTTTGTTTAGAAGAATTTGATTTTCAAAGCAGCCAAAGCTTACATGCCTTCTCTCTAGAAGCAGGATTGAAGGAGAACTTTGCTCTTGGTGGATTTAACAACACAAAACTTATCATGCCTAAAGAGGTAGTTATAGCATGACAAGTATGTTATTTTTTTTTTTTACCTTTATGGATTAATCCCCTTAGATTCACAGTATAATAATAAAAATAATAATAATGAGAAGTTATTTCCTAAGTGACAATCATTTTTTTCATGAACATAAGTTGCTTTTTAAGTATTTAGGAGTATTTAGTTTTTTTTCATAGTCCCATGGCACATCTGTTTTTGGCATTATGAAACGTTCCAACATTCACTTGCCCTGGGTGAGTCAACCTGCCAGTTTCATTGGTTCTGGAGACCCGTCTTCATAGTATTTGGTTATATTATTATCTGTCAATACCTTAAATTTTATGGTTAAGAAATACAAATTTATAAGGTAGGAGTATATAGAAGTGGATTTAAATTTCTCCATCTGTTAGATCATTGCTGTCATTTACTGTGGGCAAGTGGGCTTTCAGTAGGTTTTTCAGAGTATTTGGAGTTCATATGTGAATAGCAGATTTTAGATTCTGTATCCTAGAGGGTATTATAAACATTAATTAACTCCCATAACAACCCTGGGAAATGTGAGCTTTTATGTCTATTTTGTGGATAAAGAACTTGCAACTTGTAATCAAGCAACACTGAGCCAGATACTGAAGATTTTCCCATAAACAATGAGCCATAGTCACAGGAGGTTTGGACTTAAAAAAAAAAAAAAAAGTCATGCTTGGCAATCATTTTCATTTGTAGTTTTTTTATTCAGTAAATATTAATTTATTTTTTGCTATATGGCAGGCATTAAACCTGCCCACATTCTTCCCCATTTTGCGTGAAAGTTATTCTAAGTACATTCCTCTTACTAGCAATCATGGTTACTTGCCACCACAGATTGATCTGTATTCTTGCTTCTGTCTTTTTATTATGAATTTAAGAACAGCTGGTGTTTGGTTTACCAATTTCCCACCACCTTTTCCTTTTATGTAACTTATTTCCACACCCTTTTGCATACTTCTGCAAGAGTTCTGAAGAAGAGATGTCTCTTCTCATCTTTCAAGTAATCCCATCCCTTTTTGCTTCCAGAAGTATATGATTCCCATACTTAATGTATTCTTTGTCCAGTATTTTCTGTGCCAAACTCCTCATGCATTCTTCCTTCTAACTCTTCCATTTAAAAATCCATTGCTATGCTCCCTTTCAAATGGCTATCCTATTTTGCCAAGTCTCTAATAGTCAAACCCTTAAACATGTGTTTTTATATTCATTGTGACCATTTCCTTAGCTCATATTCCTTTTTGCAACAGCTTGCCAAATCTATCCTGTTTATCATACTGTGAATTCAGATATCTCAGTGTTATTGACTTGAAGTTTGTATCCCTCCAAAATCCATATGGTAGGATCCTCGCCCCCAAGGTGATGAGATTAGGAGGTGGAGACTTTGGGGATGATTAGGTCATGAGGGTAGAGCTTTTATGAGTGGGATTAGTGCTTTTATGAAAGAGGCCCCCACAGAACTCCCTCACCTTCCCACCTGTGAGGGCACAAGAAGAAGTCAACCCAGTGCAGGGTCCTCATCCAGCCAAGCTGTCCTATTCTGGGACCTCCAGCTTCCAGAACTGTGAGGAATACAGTTCTGTTTTTTGTAAGCCACTCAGGCTGTGGTATTTTGTTATAGCAGCCTGAAGGGACTGAAACACTGAATAACCAGATAGCCTAGACTTTTTTCATACCTCATAGCTTTTTAATATTTTTAATCAACCTTTTAAACATTGTCTCTTTTTTTCTAAAGATTTTATTTATTTATTTGAGAGAGAGAATGAGAGAGAGAGAGAGAGAGAGAGCACATGAGAGGGGGGAGGGTCAGAGGGAGAAGCAGACTCCCTGCTGAGCAGGGAGCCCGATGTGGGACTCGATCCCAGGACTCCAGGATCATGACCTGAGCCGAAGGCAGTCGCTCAACCAACTGAGCCACCCAGGTGCCCAAACATTGTCTCTTCTTAAACCATTTAAAACTTTCCTTTATTTAACATTATTGGATAAGTCCCATTCTTCAAATTCCAATCTTTCTAAGCTTTTGACTTCTGTTGGTTTTCCTGACACCATATTTTCCTATGATGATAGATAGATAGACAATTTTTTTTTTTTCTCTCTGATTCCTTCTTCACTGCTTTTCTCTCACATCACTAAATCCCTCCTGAGGAAAATAATCCAGCCCTCTGTTCTTACAGGCTAACCTTACACCATCTGTTCAACTACTCACTGCCTTGTAGAGTGGGGTACATAACTGTACACTGACTGTAGCAGATAAGAAACGATGTGATGTCTACAACTAAAGCGTTAAGGAAATAAAGAAATAACACTTCTTTATTTCTATTTAAATAAGCTCTGTTTGCTGTTGAGTTCCCATTCAAACAGACTCATGAGGTGGGTCTGCCATTTGGTCTTGAGCGTTGGCCTAAGAAGACACTTGCTGAAGAATCCCTCATGTTAACCAGTTCCTCCTGAAACACTCCATGCTGGGCTCTGTTGACCTGTTCCTGCTTTCAGTTTGCTTGTAATCAGCAGATGCTTTAATATCATATGTAAGGTTTATTCCCCTGTTTTGTAATTATAACAGGCTGTGATGCTCTCTGAGGAGGTCTAAGACACGTTTTACATGGATTTCCTATGAACTCTTTTCCATTTTTGAGACGTTCTTCCACATCCCCAGCCCCTCACCCAAAGCTCCACCTGGTATCAGAAAATGGGTCGTCTATTTGAAGCAAAGAACTTATATGTTTTCTTCATCTCCATCCATTTCTTTCCTTTCCTTTCCTTTCCTTCAACGGAATCTGTCAGGCCTCCATGGGAGGCTCAGAATCCAGTTCTCAGCCACAGATATTTCTTTCACGTATCGAAGCTTCTCTGACAAAGGGTTTAGCTTTCTAGAGAACAAAGGCAGGATACTACTTAATTTCTATTTTCCTTATTGTCACATTTGAACCCAAGAGAGAGCATTCTAACTCCTGGAACACTGATGGTATCAATGGCAAAGTTCATTAGGAGAAAAACAACGAACTTCAAGGTACAAACCAAATAAATGAGACCTAGGAGCATTTAGGATTGTTGTGTACTTTTACATGTTCACAAGTTTGATAGAACTGGAGCAGACCCCCAGCTCTCTGCCCAGGCAGCCTGTCATCATCTAAGAAGAGATGACACAGAGTCCTGTGATGGCCTCCCTATACTAACTCCTTCTGGTTCCTTGAAGGAACTTCCAGAGGTACTGGTGGGGTCAGAATAAGCCTTTTCATGCCCAGGTCAACATGCTGTGCCACTGGCAAGTAAAAGGACTTCAACACCTGTGCTTCTGCATTGATCCAGAGCTGAGATGTCCCCTACACCCAAGGACATGCATGGTTGGAAGTGTTCCAGTATGGGGGTGAAGATTGCAGACTCCACCATGGTCCACTACTCTGTCAATCCAGCTATGTCTTAGGGTGAGTTCCTTCACATTTCTGCTTCCGTTTTTACTAAGGGATATTTACCATCCTTGAAATGTGAAGTTGTGAGAATTCACTAAGTAAAACACTTTATGCAGAACCTGGCACATAGTAAATACTCAAGAACTGTTCATCATTCCCATTATGGTGACGCTGGGTCTTAATAGAGGATTTGGCACACGTTGTGTTGAAAAGTCATTGAAGTGTCACCCATTCAATAATTTGAACTGCACAGCTAAGGTTCAATTAAAGAGTCCTTTTTAGTAAATTGAGTTCTGTGCCTTTTTAAAAAGTTTCTTGTTGTGACAGGGATAAAATTAATATTTATTTTATTTTTTATCAGCAATGGAAGAATTCACCTTAGTTCAGTAATCTATTCAGTTGCCTCTTATTTCACAACAAATGACAATTTAAGGACTTTTTCTTTTGACTCTCTGGGCTATCTGGGTGAGTCTTCTGTCAGTCCTGCTGGACTCCTAAGTGTGGTTATTGTTTCCATTGCGTGGATTTTCTCAGATCCAAGTTCAGCTGGGACGCTGTGAAGGCTGGATCTCTTTCTCTGTGGAATCAAGGCCTTTCTTACCACATGGTCCTTAAATTTCAGGGACAGTATCCTGGGATCCTTACATGGCAGCCGGGTTCCAAGAATGCTTGTTCCAGGGAGTGAACACTCATCAAGCCTCTGCAGGCATCAGGCTTGCTAATGGCCCATTGTCCCAAGAGAATCACATGAGCATGCTAGAATCACTGTTGGGTGTGCTGGTAAAGAGGAGTTGGAACTAGAAGGTGTGATTCATTAGCAGCTATCAATATAACTGTACTGTCAGACTGTGGTGGTTCAGATGGCATGGATTTAGTTAGGCTAGGCACGCATGGTTCCAAGTAAAAGTTGCTCAAAAGAGGAACAACATGAAATTGGAAGGAGGCAGTCAAGTAATCATCACTGCTTCCTAGAGGTTGTTGTAGTCAGATGTCAGGGAACACAGAAATGTCTGATGGGTTCCAGCAGCTTCTTGTTCTTCTCTGGTCTAGGTATGGCTCTTCCTCCTGTCTACTGACCCTTTTGGGCAGTAGTGATCCCAACTCCACGATCATATACTTGGTTCTAGGCCCAGAGTCTTGATCACACAGATGTCTCAGCTTCCCAGATGTAGCCCTTGAGGTTTCTTTCCTTCTTGGTCCCAGTTTGGGGCATAATTGGATTCTCTGATGACTACAGAGGACTCCTGCTCTGATCTTACCTACATTCCAGGTCCTGACTGTTCCATGTCTCCCAACTATTGTGTAGGGTCTTATCCTTGTTATTCTTTTCCCACAACACTTCTCAGGGCTCTGATGCCTTTAAGAACCCCTGACTGGGGGTGCCTGGGTGGCTCAGTCGGTTAAGCGGCTGCCTTCGGCTCGGGTCGTGATCCCAGGGTCCTGGGATCGAGCCCCACATCGGGCTCCCCGCTCGGCGGGAGGTCTGCTTCTCCCTCTCCCACTCCCCCTACTTGTGTTCCCTCTCTCCTGTCTCTCTCTCTGTCAGATAAATAAATAAAATCTTAAAAAAAAAAAAAAGAACCCCTGACTGATGCAGTGATGAACTCAGTACTCATTTGGTTGGGCTCTCACACTCCTTGCATAAGCCATAAGGAAGGAGAAACAATTGGATTATAGATGTGGATGTTCAATATATAAAGGTAACTTGTGCCATAAACGAAATAGGAAAATATCAACACAAGCTTGCTATTGTAATTAGTCAAATACTTCATATTTATAATAGTTTAATTCTCGTTAGAATAATATGTCTTCAAGTCTCACTGTTATGATTCCTAGATATGGTGAAGTTATACGTCAGCTAATTTTTTTCATGTTATAATATAAAATGAGTGTGGAATTGCTTTCTATTTATGCAAACAAAATGAAATTCCTGCAAGTCTTTATACAGTTCTCTTGATTTTATTTTTCTTCTAATCTTATTAGTTTTGTAATGTACTACCCACTACTTCTTTAGTATGGTGATTTTCTTCTTTGTTCTGTTGAATATTACTTACCCAACAACAGCAACCAAAGTTATCCATAATTTTAACAAACCATGTAGTGCTCTGAAGAAATAGATTTGGGGGCGCTTAGGTGGCTCAGTGGGTTGAGCATCCGACCCTTGGTTTCAGCTCAAGTCATGATCTCAGGGTCATGAGATCGAGCCCTACATCGGGCTCCATATTCAGCAGGGAGTCTGCTTGAGATTCTCTCCCTCTCCCTCTTCCTCTGCTGCTTTGCCCCCTCCCCCTCTATCCCTCTACCTGCTCGCCTGCTCCTTATCTCTCTCTCTCTCTCTCTTTCTAAAATAAATAAATAAATCTTAAAAAAAGAAAAAGAAATGGATTTGGAAAATATAGCAAAAGAAAAAATCTATCTTGAATTTTAGTTAATCTTGATGTTAATTTCTCCTACCGTATATGCCTGTATTAACTCCTATACAAAATGCTTAGGGTTATTTCTGTGCTTCACAGTGTTGGATTGGTAAAATGTGTATATATAATTATTTATTATATAGTTATTTTTCTTGTTAGAAAGAGAATGTGTCCTTCATCATAAAATGGTCAAATATTGCATAAATTACCAAGGTATATGATATAAACTTAATCAGTGGAAATAATGACTACTAGTCAATCTTCCAGATATCATTTTTTACACATATCTGTAAACACACACACACACACACAGTGGAATTGTACTATTTGACAAGTTGTTTTTCTCATTTAACTGCTTATGAATTTCTTGTGTGTGTTTGAACATAGTTTTGTTAAAACACTTAGAAAAAAAATGTTTTATTTCTGGTGAGAACATTATTCATCTTGACAACCAATATGGTTGAAAGGAAACTTCTGGGTTTTGTTTTGTTTTAGGTTTTTTTTTTTTAGATTTATTTATTTATTTATTTGAAAGAGAGAGAATGAGAGATAGAGAGCACGAGAGGGAAGAGGGTCAGAGGGAGAAGCAGACTCCCTGCTCAGCAGGGAGCCCGATGTAGGACTCGATCCCGGGACTCCAGGATCATGACCTGAGCCGAAGGCAGTTGCTTAACCAACTGAGCCACCCAGGCGCCCTGTTTTGTTTTAGTTTTTGGTTTTAGGTTTTTTCCCAGTTGATACCAATTAATAGTGACAGGGCTCAACATAAAAATCTAACTCAAGAATCTTCCTCTTGTGGTTCACATGTTTTTTGCCCATTGTAGAAACACTAAATTCATTTAGTGTGCCAATACGCCAATGACTTATTCTTAATTATATTTCAGGATTTTTTTTCCCCTTATTTTGAAATGGAACTCCTCTAAAAACCTATTACTATTAAAGGAGTGTAGAAGTGCATATAAAAATATATTAAGTAATACTTTTCTGATAGTCAAAATAATTGTATGGTAATCATGATACATGCGTGGCTGACCAAGCCACAAGCACTAGCTGTAATATGGTGCTATGGGGAAAAACTACAGAATTTAGACAAACCCTACCTTGATTCTGTAATAACTAGTTTATTACTTAACCCCTCTTAGTCTCTTATTTTATTGTTAAAAAGGAGAAGATGACATGGAACTTACCGTTGTTACATATTATTGTATCACAGTGAGTCAGCACCAAACAAAAAAAAATTGGCATTGAATGAGGATTAAAACATGAATTTGTTCTTATACTGTATAGGTTCCAGTTCAGCCCTACTGCTCATCAGCTGGGTGACCATAGGCAAGGTAGTGAGCCTTTCTGTGCCTGATCTTCTCATCTATGAAATGGGTATGACTATGATGGTCCTAATAGTATTCATTTTAGGATTAGCATGAACATGAATTGAGTTACTAATTGGAAATTAGCTGATAACATTGACCAGCAAATTGAATACAGTATTAAGTAGTAAGGATTTCTTACAGGAAATATAAGCACAAAAATGCTTTTCAGATTTTGAGAATAAACGCAAACTAATTATTATTCCCTATTGGTTCTTCCCAAAAATTATACAGGAAAAAAAAGAAAAGAAAAAAAGAAAAAGGAAGACAATGTTCCATCTGATGGAAGGAAGCTATGTTCCTGGCCCTACCTTAGTAATTGAAATTTGTCTTTAGGATAGCAAAATAAAATGGTAAAACATCCAGAAGCATTCATTGCGAACACTGATATCCCTTAATGCTTCTCTCTAAAAAGCTTGTGGAGCATGTGTTTCCTCTTCTATATCTAATAAATCTTAGTATAAATATGCCTGTATAAATTCTTACAATTTGAAGATAGTTATAAATTAAGTGTTATAAAAAGTACCCAATAATTCTTTCAAGAACCACTGGAAAATACACAGGAAAGGAGACGTGTTTGTTAATCCTAATTCCAGGAAAGGAAAGAATATGAAGCACATGAAAGTAAAACCCATTTATTTGCCATCGTCATTCACTCCGTAGTAAAGTTATCTAAATTAACCTTATTTTCTAATTAAGACTTTCTTTTATGGCCAGTAAATTACTTTCAAGATTTGCCCTGCAGCTCCACTGGATGCCCCCGCCACGCTCTGTCTCAAATGTAATAGGGGAAATTTCTATATTCATAAAATGAATGTTTTCTGTCCAGAATTGCTTTTGAATAGTATGAGGCTGAATTATTGACACGGCCTTTTTCTGGGAAAGCACCCCGAGTGTATTTTATCAAAATGCAGTAATTGTACCGGAAATAAGATAGTGGTGGCATTCGTTAGCTTGGACGCTAATGGCAGGAAAAGCTCCGGGAAAGTAGGACTTTGTGCTACCTTAGCATGAAATAATGAGTGCCTGTGGCATGCCAGCTTTCATGAACTTAATTTGTGTAAGGCTGATAATGCTGGGCGTGGACCGAGGGCTTTTCCTCTGACGATCCACTTTCCATTTCTGAATGTGCCTGTCAGTGTTGCCCGGAGAATCAATGACAATGGCCTTGGCCGTCAGCGTGAGCGGTCCAAATTGAAAGAAGCATATTTAGAGGGCTGAGACCCAGGCACTAACTCAATGGCAAGAGGCTGGAAAAAGGAAGCCGGGGCAACCGCTGGCCCCGCTGTGCAGCGGCCTTGGGGAGAGGGAGGGGGCTTCAGGCTCCCAGAGTGCCTTCCACCCAGAGCCTGTGACCTCTGCTTTTCTTCTAAACCACCCAAGGTTATCGGCTCAGCCTACGTGGTGTGGTTACTATTATTTGAATTCTGCATTATCCATGTAAGATTTTTTTTTTTTTCTTTTCAAGTCTGGACTGGTGAAAACAAAACCATCTTCGTCTAAATTACCCAGAATTGTCTTTGAGAAATCCACAGACAGCTGTGAATTACTTCACTTCATCACGTATGTAGTCGGAAACTGTAATGCTATCGGGCCACCCGGGTGGGGCTGTCAGTCAAGCATTGGACTCTTGGTTTGGGCTTGGGTCCTGGGATCCGCCCCCACATAGGGTTCCGGGCTCAGCAGGGAGTTTGCTGGAGATTCTCTCCCTCTGCCTCTCCCCAAAATAAATAAATAAATCTGGAAAAGCATTATAAGTAAAATGCAATTTTTAAATACTATAGAAGGGATTGGTAGATGGGGAGAAAAATGCACAATGGCGTTAGGGGAAGGTAGAGAGAGAACAAACAGTTGTCTGGAATTTGATTGGATGAAAAGTTTCCCCACCCCAACCCCCCCCCCCCCCCCCCTCCCCCCCCCCCGTTTACAGGTGAGGGGCGGTACAGTGCAGCTCCCAGCCAGGCCTGTAGGGAGGGAACAATGCTCGAGGGAGATTTATTGGCAGATGCTATGAAAGACCTCGTGCCTGGTCTCAGGTGAATCCCAATCTTAGCAAGTATGGTTTTCCATTTCAGATTGACTTATGCTCAGTTATACATTTTAGTATTTGGACTTTTTTTTTTTTTAAAGATTTTATTTATTTATTTGACAGAGAGAGACACGGGGAGAGAGGGAACACAAGCAGGGGGAGTGGGAGAGGGAGAAGCAGGCTTCCCACAGAGAAGGGAGCCCGAGGCGGGGCTCGATCCCAGGACGCTGGGATCATGACCTGAGCCGAAGGCAGACGCTTAACGACTGAACCACCCAGGCGCCCCAGTATTTGGACTTTTAATTAAGATCATAAAGAGGATCTTTTCACTGAAGAATCTTAATACTTTCAAGTAGTAAAGCAATATAAACTTAAATCATATGCCATCATGTGACTTTAGACAACTTCAGCTACCAAATGCCCCCAGTCTTTCCCAGGGTTTCTTTTATTCATGACCAGGGTCATGTCAGAGCCTGAAGTTACTCTGCACTTAATTTCACAGAAGTCAGTGGATTTGTGAAAGTCTTCCTGATGGCATCAGTGTCATGAAAAGGAAGCCTTCAGAGACATATTTTGCTTCATCAGAAATTGCCATCTGATTATTATTTTGTAGCAGACCCTCAAAGGGAGGTGAAGTTTACTGATATGAACTATATGGTCATCCAGAATGTTTTTCTTTGGAAGGGAGAAAACAAAATAAATGGAGAAAGGGACATGGTCAACACCTGCTCACACTGATAGGATGCTCACCTCTCTCTTTTTAAATCTGAAATGCCAAATTCAGGACTAAATCAAACCAAATTCTTGGGGCACCTGGGTGGCTCAGTTGGTTAAGCGTCTGCCTTCGGCTCAGGTCATGATCCCAGGGTCCTGGGATCAAGCCCCACCTCGGGCTCCCTGCTCAGCGGGGAGCCTGCTTCTCCCTCTCCCACTCCCCCTGCTTGTGTTCCCTCTCTTGCTGAGTCTCTCGCTGTCAAATAAATAAATAAATAAATAAATAAATAAATAAATAAATAAATAAATCTTTAAATCAAGCCAAATTCTTTATATTGTCCAAATAGTTCTTATTCTCCTGTGAATGCTGAGATCTGGCTTGGAACCACCCAGATCTTCGCCTGAGAGATCCCCCTATTTGAAGGCTGTAAGGTGAGCAGACCAAACTTAACAGCCCTCAAAGGCAGTATGAAATTGGAAAACCCTAACAGCAGAATTCAACTCCTTCTCTCCAGGGCTATCAGGCCTCCAGATCATAAGCACCTGAAAATATCTTAGACAAGTGAGTCTAGGTTATGTTTTAAGTGACCACTTGTCTTTTTGCTCTTTCCTGATTTGAGTAACAGTTAAGTTTAGACATCATCTCAAATGTTCCAAAACACGGCCACATTATTTATTTGTAGAGCCTGATGTCCTTTTTTATAATTTCAGATCTCAATGAGAGAAACTGTCTTCTATCTAAATAGAAACTGCCATTTATTTAGTGCTGCCTTTGAATTATGGGCTTTGCTTTCACTATCTTTAATCGGGGTGTAGAGTTTTTGAGGTAGATATTCTCTCTCTGTTGTAGATGAGAGCACAGAGGTGGGAGAGCCTAAGTAACCAGGTGAGAGATCGAAAAGGGTAAAGAATAGGGCGCCTGGGTGGCTCCGTCAGTTGAGCGTTGGACACTTGGTTTCAGCTCAGATCATGATCTCAGAGTCATGGGATGGAGGCCTGCAGCAGGCTCTGCACTCAGCACAGAGTCGGCTTGAGCTTCACTCTCTCCCTTTGCCCCTCCCCTGGCCCGGTCTTCCTTTCTAACTCTCTCTTTCTCAAATAAATAAATAAATAAATAAATAAATAAATAAATAAATAAAATCTTTAAAAAAAAAAAAAGGAAAATGGTAAAGAAGGGTGTGAACTTAGCCCTTTAGAGCTTGATGCCCCTAACAATGCACCATACCTCCTTTTTTAGTATTAGTTAATGACACAGTGTTAGGCAATGTAGCATTTCTCAAAGATAAATTATACCTATATTAAATATTAGCAAGAAGGATCCTAAGTATCTTTAGATATGTCTGCTAAGAAGATGTTGGTATTTTCTTCCAGCCTGTCTGCAGTTTCAAGGCTCCCTGATACATACTCATGAATTCCATAATGATCACCGGGTGTAAGAAGAATCAAAATGTACTGTGCCCTATTATGTGCAAGACTCATAAATAAGCCGTCTTCATGTATTAACTTGCTTAATTAATCTAAAAATCTGATTGTGTAGGTCATTGTTTTATGTCTACCATCATTATCTTAGCAGTGAGGAAACTCAAGAACAGAGAGGTTAAATCAATTGTTTAAAGTTATATTAGGGTCTCCTGGGTGGCTCAATTGGTTAAGCCTCCAACTCTTGGTTTCGGCTCAGGTCCTTATCTCAGGGTGGTGAGATGGAACCCTGCCAGGGCCTCTGCTTTTCTCTCTCTCTCCCTCTCCTTTTGCCCTGCCCCCACTCATGTGTGCACGTGCTCTCTCTCTTTC
Organism: Neomonachus schauinslandi; assembly: GCF_002201575.2. Classification (NCBI taxonomy): domain Eukaryota; kingdom Metazoa; phylum Chordata; class Mammalia; order Carnivora; family Phocidae; genus Neomonachus; species Neomonachus schauinslandi. The sequence goes on from NC_058405.1 coordinate 6,923,775, forward strand.
TTATAAATCTCCTAAATAAAGAAAATCTTTAAAAAAATAACTAAAATAAAGTTATTTAGCTAGGTAGTGGCAAACTTGCGATTCAGACTTGTCATTCCGGTTCAGTATAAAATCTTAGCTGCTATGCAAACCTGCCACTTCAAACAATATCTCCCTTAGGGTGGTTAACCTGACTAAAGAGAATTTAATAGCATGTTTTCACATACAGCTATATGACGAATTCTCAAAGATAGAAATATTTATTAAAACCACTTAGTGTTGGGCGCCTGGGTGGCTCAGTTGGTTAAGCAACTGCCTTCGGCTCAGGTCATGATCCTGGAGTCCCGGGATCGAGTCCCACATCGGGCTCCCTGCTCAGCAGGGAGTCTGCTTCTCCCTCTGACCCTCCTCCCTCTCCTGCTCTCTGTCTCTCATTCTCTCTCTCAAATAAATAAATAAATAAAATCTTAAAAAAAAAAAGCACTTAGTGCTAAGGTATAGTTAGAAAACTCATTCACTTACAGTTAATTTTACTTCATTCTTAGCTCAATAGGCAGTTGTGAATCATTTATTGGGTGATGGGAAGCTACCATTATTTTGCCATCATTATTTTTGTTCATGTTTTTAAAAGTGGGTAAGTGACCATTTTTATAGCGAGGCTCACTCAGTTAGCAATTTGAAGTAAACATTACTGGTAGCAAAGCAGGAAGAAGATAGGGCATTTAGAATTTTATTGCAGCAATCCTGGAGAGAGATAATCAGATACTGAGAGTTAAGTTGAAGAGAAAGATGGACATAAGAGAAATTGGGAGCTCCCTGGGATGGAGAGAGTGGGTCTACGGAGGGCTTGATCTTTAGTGCCTGGTTGCATGAAGAGTTCCTTAATCCAGGTAGGGAATACAGGAGAGTGATACGGTTTTGCATTTGGAAATAATGCAGTCTGATTGGTACCTTTTGAGTTTTAAGTGCCATACATCCAGCAGGATGGTGAAATTGCATCTTTTGACCACAGAATCAGACAGGCATCATGTCTTACTTACCTTCCAATTCCTAAGGAATACAACCATGCGTGACAAGTAGCAAGAACTCAATAAATATTAGTCTGACTGGGATTCAGGGGGGATGACCTGCAGCACAGGCATTTGGAAACCCTGGTGTCAGGAGAAGGAGAAAAAAGGAAGATAAAAAGTGTCGGCCGCAACACGAGCAAGGTCACGTAGAAAAAAGATTAGCTAGAAGAAATCCTGGAGATCCACCAACATTAAGGAGCAAGCATAAAAAGATTTAGGAAAAGAAAAGACTAGCTATTATTCAGGGATTCAAGGGCAGAATCTCATGTGCTATGATGATGGGAGTCATCGGAAAATTCAAGTAAAGGACTGAACGTGTCCTACAGAGCATAGAGGACTTGCCAGTTTCTCGGGAGTGGGGACGACTTCAGAATTGAGTTGAAGAATGAACGACGGTGTAGAAATGCAAGCAAAGCACGTCTTCCAGAAGACTAGTTGTGACGGAGAAAATCCTTCACAACACCCAAAATGTTGGCAAAAATGTGTAGGATATGATAAAGTGAAAGATCGAGATATAAAATTTGACACACAGGATACCAACTATGAAACTCACACGTGTTATATATGTAAATAATTATAAGGCAATATGCTTTAATGTGAACAGAGGAAGATAGCCTCTGGATGATGAGATTGTGGGTCATTGATTGCTGATTTAAAAAATAATTTCTTCAATTTATTGGTATTCTGCGAGCAGGCACAGATTCCACAAGAAAAAGAAGCATTTGATGCTGCCTCCCTTAACTACCAAATCCCATGGACCTTTCACTTCTTAAATGATCCTGTTGTCACTCATTAAGGTTTAATGTAAGAAAATGCAGCCCTGGGAGGGGCTGTATTTTCTGAGCGGTAGCAACCACAGACCTAGCCTGAAGCAATTGGGTCTTCGACTGCGCTTTCATTCAAAGTTCTAGCAAGCCTGTGAGGTGAAGCACCTGACCCATGGTGTCAAAATGGCATCGTGGCCACAGTTCCTAATGACAGGGCCATCTATCTACACGTGTGCTTAAGGTAGAAAGCATAATGTGCCATGCATCATTTATTAAAGGTCACATGTTGAAACAGGCAATATTATAGCTGTTGGTATCATCTTTCATCTGTGACTAGAAAGACAAAAGCAGAATTATTAGACTGGAAGAGACCTTGCAAGATTGTTGAGTCCTTTGCTTGATCTTTAGGAGAACCATAGAAGTATTGTATACACTAGTCAACCAGTCAACCAAGATTTATTGCATATTCACAGGTGCATAGCCTTGTATGGTATCTGGCTCTCAATACCATTAGAGTTGTCATGTTTTCCCAAGGACTTGAATCATTTTAAAGGGGAACCAACAAAAGTTCAGAAGAAATATTCTGTTTATTTAGTACAAAATACAGCATTCCTGCTATTCCCCATACATTGTGTGCAGTGGCAGGAATAAATGACGAATAAAGCACAGCCTGGTCTTCAAGAAGTTCACGACCACTAGCAACCCAACCCCCTCCCCCCACTTTATATGTACACTTATCATCACCGTCAGGAGGCACCAGCCTCCATGACGGGGCTCTAATGCATTTGAAACTTATACGTGCCTTGGAAAGTCAGCAAGTTCTGCGGCCGCTGATATGTACCCAGGCATACATATTACATATGGTAACAGCTTACCGAGTTTGATATGAGATTAGATATGTTGTTTTCATTCCAAAGTATACAAATATGTCTTTGTGGGAAAGCAAAATGCAAAATGACTAATGCAGTTAATTCAAACTACAGCTTGCGTCCAAAGGGACGTCCCAAGTGTTATTATTCTCAAACTTGTTCCCCAAACCTCCAGATCTCATCTCAACCTCAAAACCTCATATGCCAGACAGCCTCAATACCAGCACTCCTGCGGCTAGCATCTAGCCAGCTGCTGTGTTTAAAACGATCTGTGTTCCAGGCTTTCTGGTCCAGAGATCATTTGGAATGCACGTCCTTCCTCTTTAAACCAAGAGAAAAGCTCAAGAATTCACCCTGGAATGTAGGTTTCTCCATGGTGTCTATATTGTATGGTTGACTGAGCATAGACTCAAGGTGCTGGTCATACCAGGGTTGAGCACAAGGGACATGTCTGAGTGGTTTAGGGAGGAATCTCACCTGAACTCCAAACTTCAGAATATGAAGCATGACCTTGTGATATGTCCTGCAGGCAACACATTATGTACGAGTATATATAAAGGTGCACCACTGGTGGTTTATTAATGAGCCAGAATATAGAGTCACAGGTCAAAAAGATGGTTTACATTAGCCATAGAGGTTTGATCTACTTATGAAAACAGGGGGTGAGGGGCAGCATTTACCAGGTAGTGAACAACTTTGTGAGAGAGCCCTGGTCCTCCATGCTATCCTGTGTTAAACTTCACACTCTGCCTTGCAACCATTTGTGTTCTGATTGGACTTAGTGGATTATGGGCAAGTGGGTAAAGTCTCACTCTGCACCTATCACCTTTCTAAGGTAGTTTATATGGATAGGAAGTGTACACTGTGAGACTCTGCCCAGATACCCCACTCAGGACCACCATATCTGTCTCCCACATGCTGTGGATATTGGCATCAGAGAGAGTGCAGATGCACCTCTCCCTGGGAATTGCCTTCAGCCACAGGGAATACCTTTCCCAAGGTTATACCCCTTCCAAGGGGGTAGCCCGTGACCAGCAACTGGCTGATAGGGGGATTTAAGACTCCAGCCCCTTTGAGCAATTGCGGGACAATTCTTAAGGTTTACCTAAGTTCCACAGCTTCTTGGAGGCTCAGCTGCAACCATATTGCATATGAACTTTGCCCTCTGTCCATTTCTGCCTTCTTCAATTTCTTCTAGGTGGTTCTTCTGCAAAGACCTTCTGCATGCAACTCCCCATAGTCTGTATCCATGGAAATAATTACTAAGCTGCAACGTTTCCCCATCTCCTGAATCAAATTCTAGCCAATTGCATTCTAATCTTTTTCTTCTTACTTTTCTAGCAGAATGCACGGTAGGGTGATTTTAATGCATTGAGCTCCTGTGAGCTCAAATTCAAGCCATTTCTTTCTTCACATTCAGCTATCCGTGCAGTCCTTATGTTGGTGTTCAGCTGCCACTGATATCGAAGCTGTATTGTTATTTGGCAATGGATTTTAATCAGGACCTGTTCAATATTTGTTTGTCCATCATGTTATATTGAATAAACTGTACCTTATCATGTTGGCTCCTGGCAAAATAGAACAATTAAGCAGCCCAGTGGCAGGTTGATATTTATCAGACTATTTTCACTGTGAGTTTAAATGGCAACGATGGCATAATCCAATTTGTGTTTTTAGCAGCTTTGGGAAGCATCAAGGTGCCTGCAGTGTTTGTGAATGGGCTGCCAGGGTGCTGCACTGATTCTAAAATATATTCTGCCCAGATTTTGTACATTTCTTCCCAGAGCAAACCCAGCTAGGAGGGAATGCATTTTCCCTGGAATGGGCTACTGGAGCCTTTTCTGTAGAGCCCGCCTCTGCCGTCACTTACAGAGAAAGGAGTTCACGAGACGGTCACCGTTTCGGAGAGTGTTGCTAAGCTTGGAACGTCTGTGTATTCTATGTCACAGAACCCACTGCACATCCTGTTGGAAGAGCTAAGATGTAGAGAAGGTAAAGGTGAAAACAGAAAACAACCTGTCCCAAGAGACCCATCATGTAGACCGGAAGTACACAAAGGACTTCTCTACCTCACCTTTATCCTTCTGCAGTCCCATTTGGGCAGAACCCGCCCCTACCCCACCCCACCCCTCCCAAATATGCCTTCAAACACTGTTCTTCAAAATTGATATGGATGCTGTATATAAAAAGCATGCAGCAAAACCTCTGCCCTGGTCTCACCGCCCCCCCTCCCCGAGTTATAGATAAAATTGAATTAGAACGTCTGGTGTGGGTTCTTTTTATGATTCTAATATTAACCTGGTAATTGAGCTATTAAAAGTGGTTTCTAGATGCACTACTAATTGTCAGGGTGAGAATAGGCAAGTCATTCTACTTCGTGCAAGGGCTAATTTGTCCTACTTTTAAAGCTGAGATATCATTCAAGATAAAATACTGTATCTCCTCTACCTGACATAGAACTTAGGGAAATAGACGCTAGAATAAATGCAAGGTAAACTTAAGATTACTAGTTAGAAACCCAAGCTGTGATTCATAGAACAACATGAGGTTTTCATAACAATGCCCTGTTTAGCCTTATAAACAACTAGTCTAATATAATGTAATAGAAATATATAGTCCTGGTCTAATAAAATTCCTTAGCTTACAATGGCCCGGTAGAGAGAGATACATGCCTAATGATTTAAAATAAAGTTACAGGAGTGCCAGGTTGTCTAAAGGATTTTTTTTTTCCTCTTGGCCCATTTAACACTTTACTTTTATGAGGAAGATTAAAGAAAACAAAACATGAAGGCTATACTAATTTCAAGGACATACCAGCTCTCCAAGAATAGACCAGGGACCTTACAATGTATCACCAGTGTCCTATTCAAACCTTTGTTGTAATTATTTAGCAATGGGAACTATTTTAAAATTATACATCCGAAGTTTTTTCATCTATTTAAGGACAGTATTGATGCCTTCTAGATATAACATTCTGTGATTCAGTGTTCTGCCAAACTGGAAATTTTAAGCAAGTAAAATCTGTTGCTTTCACACAGACTGTTGTTCAGCTACATTTCTCAACCTTTGAGTCCATAGAAATTTCAAAGACATGTTAAAGTCCAGAGAATGCTAATTTACATTGCTCCTATATCAATTACTTTAAAAGTCATGAATGTAATGATCCATGTAGGCATCTTGGTAAATTAAAAATAAATAAACTTGATTTTATTTGTTGATTCCTCAAGCACATTTTCCAATGCTTATGCTGAAGCCAGCACTGCTCTAGGCAGTGAAAGAAATGTAGAACTTGATAAGTAATAAGAGATAGACGGATGGATAGGTAAGTGGATAGCCGTGCGGTGGATAAGTCTAAATGTCCACTGATGGCAGGGCGCCTGGGTGGTTCAGCTGTTAAGTGTCTGCCTTTGGCTCAGGTCATGATCTCAGGGTCCTGGGATCGAGCTCCGCATCGGGCTCCCTCCTCAGCGGGAGGCCTTCTTCTCCCTCTCCCATTCCCCCTGCTTGTGTTCCCTCTCTCACTGTGTCTCTCTCTGTCAAATAAATAAATAAAATCTTTAAAAATAAATAAATAAATAAATAAATAAATAAATAAATAAATAAATATCCACTGATGGCAAAATACTTAATCTTGCAAGTCAAGGTAAAATCCAGCCTCAGATGCTTCATCTCATCTGACATCCCCTGACCCATTTCCTTCTCCAGGGATGAGGATGGAAGGTGGGAGCTGTTACACATAATTTCAGGTCTTTCTTCTATCTGGTTTACCTTGGACAAGTTTTGTCCCCTAATTATGCCTTAATTTCTAGTATCTATAGCAGCATTATAATAACAGTATCGGTTCCATAGTGTTGGTAATCATATTAAATTATTTAATACATTTTAAGTGCTTAAAACACTGGTTTGTACTCTGTAAGGAACATGCAAGCCCCAGGCATTTTTCCTGACTTCTGTGATGGAGTTCTCCAAAGGTCGTGAGCCAGCATTTCTTCCCAATGATATCTGATGTCTGAGGTCCCACTTTGGTCTCCAGTCACTAGGTTTGCAATGATTTCTTCCAACCCTTACCGGGCCACTTCAGGGTGTGACCCTGACCCTAGGCAGGGTGACTTAGAGGATATGCTCAGGCCCACCCCCTTAAACAAGGCACTAATTCATTGGCGTTCACCGTGCCAGCTCCGTGTGGAATCCGGATGTCTACACCACTGTGCTTTCCAGAGAATCAAGGTATGGGTCCTTTATCTTCGGAGATTTTCCCAAAACTTAACTGAAGTTCACCTTTTTATTATCCCTGCCCAAGGTTCTCAATCCTGCCCCCCCCTCCGGGGGGGGGGGGTCAGGGCAAAATGCCTCTTTTTCTTTGCTTTACATCCATTGCCGACCCTCTTGCTCTTTCCATAATTCCGACTCCTTTTCTCACCAACTGATGATGCCTGTCTCATTCTTAGTGGGATTGGGATGGGAGGCAGTGGTGAGAGGATGGGGGCTGGTGGTGAGACTAGATGGGCTTCTCATATATGTTCTTTCCAATCTCTTGTTTACAGATACATCCTATGTCCCATTTCATCATGTTTTCAGTGCTGATATTTGAAACATGTATCTTCTGAATGTCAAAGATATTTTATCTCAAGTGTCTGACTCTAGCATTTGAAATGTTTGGCTCAAATAAAAAAGGAATCTATTCTGTAACTCTTTATTCTAGGCTATATATGTACTCCTCCTAAAGCAAAGAACAGATTGGTGTGTGGGGGCCAGGGGGGTTGGAATATGGGTAACAAGAAAAATGGTACAAGAAAAATGTGGTTTAAAAAAAATAAAAAAAACAACTTTGTCATCATCTAAAATATTGCCCTATCAGATCCATTTAACTTATCTCGATTCCCATTAAAAAATTATATCCACTTCTAAGTACAGAACCCCCCAAAATTGAAATCACGTACTACAACAAATATATGCACACAAATGTTCAGCAGCACTGTTCACCATAGCCTGCAGTTGGAAACAACCCAAATGTCATCAGCAGATGAACAGATAAACAACTGGTGGTCCATCCATACAATGGAATATTATTCAGCCATAAAGAGAATGAAGTCTTGATACAGGCTACAGCATGGATGAACTTTGATAACATTCTGCTAAGTGAGAGAAGCTAGAGGCAAGAGGCCGTATATTATAGGATTCCATTTATATGAAATGCCCAGAACAAGCAAACCCACAGACACAGAAAGCAGATGGGTGGTTTTCAGGAGCTAGGGTAAGAGGATGCAGGTGACTGCTTAATAGATGTGAGGTTTCCATTTGGATTGATAAGAAAAATCTAAAACTAGAAGAGGTTATAGTTGCAAAGTATTCTGAAGATGCATGACGCTTCTGAATTAATTACACATGAACATAGTTCAAATGGTAAACTTTACACATACTGGTAAACTATCTGTGTTCTACCACAACAAAATGCTAAACTCTGTATTTTATCACAATAAAAATAATAATTACAAAAGTAAAATACACCATTTTGTCCAAAATTTTAAGCAAGCCTTACCTGTGTTGTAATGAAAAGCGAGGATACTACTTTCTCTCCCATAATCTTACCTGACAGAGGAAAGTCCCCATAACTTTATAGGGAAAAGCTCCCATTTCCCTGTGTATCCTGCCAGCCAGTCTGTATTCAAAACACAATGATTCTCTCCAGTACTGTGTCTTTTTCCTTCAAAAATACTGCAACTCTCTGAAATCCAAGAAAGATTACCTCACCTTTGGAGGGATTCCATAGTGTGGTAGATTATATTATTTGTTTCCAACTCTTCCTCTCCCTCTCCTTGCTACCCAGTCTCATTGAAAGAATATGTTCATTTTTCTATAGATTTTGGTGTTGGCCATGCCTCTAGCTTTAGTCAGTGGGATGGGAGTGGATAGTTGTCACATCTTAGCAGAACCTTTTAGACACAAGGCAAGGACCCTTTACCTCACCGTGTTCCTTGAGTGTTCTCCTTCATCTAAGGTCTTGGAGTAAAAAGATAGGGGACAATGAGCTGAGCCGAAACCAGTAAAACCCAGCAGATCCTAACAGAACTGCACCTTCCCCAGAGTCCCCGTGGGACCCTGACCAAGAAAAACAGGATTATTTTAAGACCTTAAGATTTGGGGATTATTTGTTGCTACAGCAAAAGCTACAGATACACGTGCCCTGGTGTAAAGAAAAACTGAGGTGTCCACGAGGTGAAGTTCAGATAAGACCTACAAAACCAAAGTCTTGGGATAGACTTTCCACTGTTCCAGGCCATGGGGTTAGACTTGTGAACTGTGCTAAAAATGACACCAGAAGGAGAGGCGTTCCTCTCTTGGCGACGAGGCAAAAATGATAAGTAAAGGGCACCTGGGTGGCTCAGTCACTTAAGCGTCTGCCTTCAGCTCAGGTCATGATCTTGGAGTGCCGGGATCGAGCCCCATGTCTGGCTTTCTGCTCAGCAGAGAGCCTGCTTCTCCCTCTGCCCATCACCCTGCTTGTGCTGTCTCTCTCTTTCTCAGAGAAATAAATAAAATCTTTAAAAAATGATAAGTAGGGGCGCCTGCATGGCTGAGTTGTTAAGTGTCTGCCTTTGGCTCAGGTCATGATCCCAGGGTCCTGGGATCAAGCCCCGCATCGGGCTCCCTGCTCCGCAAAAAGCCCGCTTCTCCCTCTCCCGCTCCCCCTGCTTGTGTTCCCTCTCTCTCGGTGTCTCTCTCTGTCAAATAAATGAATAAAATATTCAAAAAAATTAAAAAATGATAAGTAAAATGTCTTGTATTTGATAAGACAATAAATGCTATGGACAAAAAAAACCATAACAAGGAAGGAAGATAGAATGCATATAGATGGGGAAGATGAAATTTAAAATAGACAGTTTGAGAAAACCTAGCTGGGAAGGTGACATCTGAGTCAATCCATTTAGGAGGCAAGGCATGAAGGCGTGCGTCAAAGTGGGTGAATAGTGTGTGAAGCAGAGCAATCACAAAGTACACATGCCCCGAGGTGGGAACATGACTGGGCTGTTTGATAAAAATGAAGGAGAGCTCTGAGTTTAGAACAGAATAAAAGATGAGACATGTGTCAGAATCACCTGGAGGGCTAGTAAAAGAACAGCTTTCTCAGCCCCTGGAAATTCCAATTCCATATCTGACGTGCAGCCCGAGGATAGGCATTTCTAGCAAGTTCCTTGGGGATCGGATGCCGCTCCTCCAGGGAACACATCTTGGGAATGGTGGCTCTAGGGCTCTGCAGGTCATCAGAAGGCCTTTGGTGTTTACTCTGAACTTGATGGAGTCACTGGAACATTCTCAGCAGATAAGAAGTTGTTCTCTGACTACCAGGATGACTGTGGCTGTGTTGAGAAAAAGCAGGGTGGAAACATGGAGACTACAGAGTATTGAAACATACATTCTTAGACTGGACTTAGACAAAAAAGAAGAAGAAGAAGAAAGAAGGAGGAGGAGGAGGAGGAGGAGGAGGAGGAGGAGGAGGAGAAGAAGAAGAAGAAGAAGAAGAAGAAGAAGAAGAAGAAGAAGAAG
>NC_058405.1:6934014-7025614 GCF_002201575.2 Neomonachus schauinslandi
AAGAAGAAGAAGAAGAAGAAGAAGAAGAAGAAGAAGAAGAAGAAGAAATGTCTTTAGTTTAATAAGAGGGAAAGAGGTTGCTGATGCAGGTTGCAACACATTGAGAGCCCGCCCAGCCAATGGCCTCTATTTTCTCTGGCAAGATGACCTAACTCTGGCAAATGGAAAAGTGAGGAGGGGTGTTGGTTCTTTTTATGAGGAGAACACAATGATCATTGCAGAGAGAAGGAGAACTAATTGCCTGGAGAACTGTTTTCTTGTTCCAAAGCACCCTTGCATAAACATAGGAGGTTCTGACTAGGCATTTAGAGTTGGAGATGCTAAATAATACATCAGTTTTATCCGTGCTAAACTAAAACTAGAACCGATCCTGGCACCTTGATATGGAAACTTCCAAACCCGGTGAAGCTTCGTTGGTTCAAAAGGAGAGTATTTAAATGGCTGTATCGGTATTTTATACAAAATACCAATCTCTTCTCATTTCAGCCGAATATTTTAAATAAAAGCTCAGCAAAAGATTAAAATAGAACCAAGCGTTGTTGGTAGGGTGTATGCATCCTGTAGAATCAAAAAGTCTGCTAAAAGCAACATGATGATGATGATGATGATGATGGTGATGTGATGGTGAGGTGGCTAAGAGTTCTGTTTCATTTTGTGACAGGAACTGTTCTAAACCTTTGTTTCCTGTTTGAAATGATCTCATCCTCTTCAAAGCGTGAGGAGACCGCTCCGGTGGTTGCCCTGTTTACAGATACAGACCCGGCAGCACAGGTACTTCCCGGGGCCGGTGGGGAGCGGAGGCAGCCTGGGACGTGAACTCAGCGCGGGCCGCGAACTCAGCGCGGGCCGCGAACTCAGCGCCGGCCGCGAACTCAGCGCGGGCTGCAGGGTCTGAGCTTTCTAACACCCTGCGCCTCGGCGGCCGCCGAATCACATACAGGGCTAAAGCGAGGCCCCTTCTTTCCACCCCTTCTTTCCACCGTTTCTAACGTGGACTATGGGGAGTGACGCGCATCACTGCCCAGTGATTATAGTGGGAAGCTGACCCTGACACTGACTGTCCTCGGATATCTAGGCCAAAGGAGCAGGTGGGACAAGCCAGAGGAGGGTGCACGGGTGTGAAGGGGACGGAGGGGAAGCGAGAACCGCTTCCGCTGGAGCTTCTGGCACATTCTTCGAAGGAGACTGTCCTCACTGAGATGAGTCCTTGTATGTCTCCAGACGCCCACACTCCCCACATTTGCTGGGGACAGCCACTTTGTTCCTTTTTTTCCCCTTGAAATGGGAAATTCAGACCAAGAAGAATAACACGATGGAGATATTTTCTCCCATTAACAGCTTGTAGAAATCGTACAAAAATGTTTCCTGGCATCTTCACTTTTCCAATCGCAATATTTTTCCATAGTTTTTGTTTTGTTTTGTTTTTCATCTCAAAAATGTGAAGTTTCATTTTTGGAGGGTTTAAAGTCCTTAATAATAATTTCTCACACTTTTCGGGTGCTTAGAAGGTAGGAGACACGGGGTGCCTCCCAATAAAAGGGCCCCCTACCACTTTTCTCTCCTAGTAAGTAAGTTACAGTCATGCTAAGCATTAAGCAGGCCCGGGAAGTTAAAGAGCTACTCTTTCCTACTGAATTTAAATCACTGAGGCTTTTGGCCACATTTATCACTGGTACAAAGAATTTTACTGACCAGGAATACATTTACAAAGTGTCTAGGTAACTCAGAGTGGGATTTCCATTTACATGACAATGGTCTTTCCCACTCTTCTTACAACTGTCCCTTCAACTGTGTGATGTTTATTGGTTCATTATTTGTAAAATAGTAAAACCGCATCGGAAAAAAAAAAAAAGTGTGTTGTGTCTTTAATTTAAAAACCGCCTCAGGGCCCTATGGGGTATATTAAATCTGTCTTTCTGCCGTATATCTTGATGTACATTTTACTTGAAACCAGGTGTTTTGTATATTGAACTTTTTAACACTGCAGGGAGGTAAGTATTCACAGCTGGAGTTTTATGCTTCACACATTTTCATGTTTGAGAACAAGAAGCAACCTCTAGGAAAACCTCCTCCCGCATGAAGAGAGGCCGAACAAAGCCCTTCTGTATCTGGTGGCAGGACATGGATATGATGAACTCACAGATACAGGACCTGAATGCAAAGTAGATGCCAGGGACACCAAGACAAAAAGTTTCAAGGAATTCAACTGCACAGGTTCTCAGATCAATCACCAGCGATGAGGTTGTCACGGCACAGAAGGGCTGAAAAGCAGCATCAAAGCCCCGAAAAGAGAGGGGAGAAGCTTTTGTCTGGCTGGCTTTTGTCTTCATGACCAACATTGGAAGCCAGCTCACATTCCCTGAAAGGCCGAGTTAATCTATTTCTAGTGAACATTGTCCGCTGTGTGTAGTTAGCCCAAAATCATTAAAGAAAAATAACTAGGTTGGCATGACCGAAAAAGCATTGATTTTCCTGTGGGGTACATTTGTAGGAGTGGAATCTTGTGCATATGGTATTGTCTGCAAGAGAGGGAAAGGTGACTGACCTCGCAAAACAAAAGGCACCCGGCAGCCGTGCTTCTTAGCCTCAGAAATGAACGTTGTGTTTGTAGATCTAGACACAAGATGCTTTATTAAAATTAAAAGCATAACATTTCTAATTAATTCTCCTCCTCTGGGTTCAGTTTACCCTCCCAAGTCTCCTTAAATATCCAACAACAAAAAAGCACTTTCCCATGATTTGGTTAGCCTGCCGGAGAAATCTGTCACGGCTTTGAGGTAAGATATGCGTTCTTTCTGGCAGGTGGGAAGAGATGGGGCAGAGGGGAGGAGGTCGCTGAAGAAGGGCAGGATTAGGGGGATGGAGATGCTGAATGTCTTTGTCACTTCTTAGTCCACAGTTTTGGTGGCCCCCAGTGCCAGGAAAGAGTTCCACTCTAGCCCAGATGGTTATAGACCAACCAACCTCTCTTCTATGCACACACAACAACCCCTGTAGGTTTAGTAAAAGCTGATTGCTTTAAGATTGTCATTGTTCGAGGGCAGGCACCTCTAGTGGGCATGTCCTAAACTCTGCTGCTTTTGTCTCAAACTAAATGGTGCCCCCTCTTTGCATGTTGGAGGGTGCTCCAAGACCTCAAAAACCCACAAAAAGTCTCTTATTACAAAATCAGCACTTTGATGCACGAGGTGGTCCAGCATTCGAGTCTATGCGGCTCTAGCAGTAGGCACCATGAATTTTCATGCCAAGAAAAAGGATAAATAAAAACTCTTTTTTAAAAAAAAATAGAAAATGACACCAAGCTTACCAAGCGTGGTGCTTTATCTGGACGCGTAGATCAGAAAAGCTGCCCTTCCCTGGATTTTAAGAACACAGATTTGCTCTCTGCATATGATATAATGTTTCTTTCTGTTCATGGGGAAGCAGCTTGAGAAGTCCATCAGTGATGGAAGAAAAAGGAGCCAGAGACTCAGTGGAAGATTCCTGATGGGAAAAGATGAGCTCCAGGATTGTTAAGACACAATGATGCTAATCACTACATTTTCCTGCAGGTAGCTGGGAAGTCCTCCCCCCATTTTTTTTTTTCTATTTTGTACACAATAATATGTATCTTTTCACTTAAGTTTGTAAGGATTAGGTAAGAATCGGCTGCTATGTCCACCTGCAGAGAGGCTAAGCCACTTAAATAAAAAACAAAGGCCTTTAATTTTTTTCCTGGCTATCGCAGACCTTTGTAGCTTAATCCAGAACATCTACTGGTTCCATATGAACCCATATTGACAGTCCTGCGGTTGTACCAAATCTTGGAAATGTCAAGAATGTTTCTCAATTTCTGACATTCTACTCTAATTTGAGATACGTTAATCTCGACACAGAAACCGAAATCTCATTGCTTAGGCCTAAACGAGAACACAGAATCATTCCTTATTTCTTTATTAATGAAATGTTTAAAAATGTTTAAATATGCCGAACAAATAATGGGGTAGCTGATACAGGACTCAGGACTAGGGCCCAAAGGTACAGAAATAAATCAGATGAGGTCCCTATCTTTAAGAAGCATGGAGACAAAATACCCATTTAGAATATAATTTTTATGGCCCCATTTGTCTTCCATTTTCTCTTTATTTTTATGAGGTTCTTCATTAAAAAACTTAGAAATTTTGGTTATAGGATATTATATACTTTTAGACCATTTGAAAAAAGGAAATTCTACTAACTCTAGACTGAAGCCAGTGACTCTGTAGGAATCAAAGAAATAATATTAAAATAAGACAATGTCTCTGCTCACAGAGACCTCACAGACCATTGGGTATTTGAGGGTAAACTATACCCATCTGTGGGCATGTGCATGGCATTGCTACCAAAAGAGATCCAGCAAAAAACTCATTAAGCAAGGGTTTTGTAGAGGCTGTTTCACTCTGCATAATTGTATGAAAAGAGATGTTTTTGCAACAGCATCTTAGAAAAAACAAACAAACTTGAAACTATGTTTTTTTAGTCTGTGCGTTGGGAGGTATGGTCTCTATTACCTGACTGACGGTTGTTACAGGGGCTTCAATTTGATTAGAGTGTTTTCGTGCCTCCCTCATTTGATGCATTGATTCATTGATTGATTCATTCATACCAAACCATCTTTTGAACAGCCATATGCTGATACTTTGCCAGGGATTATAGTTAAAAAGAGACTTTAGATTATTTTCTAAAAGACAAAAATGCTTTCCACCTGCTTTTAGACCATGCTGCCCCTTGAAAGGCAGGTGGAACAGCATAGATAGCTGTGGTGATGAGTACTTTGGAGTAAGTAACTACTTGCAATGATTTTTGTTTTTTTAGAAACATAAGTGAGAGTTATAAGGACATTTAGTGAAAGTTATGAAACGTTATATATCCAATGGGGCTCTTCAGGCAATAGCTTTTCCTGTGCTCTGGGCTACTTCTGTACTCCCTCCCCTCCTCCCATTATTATTTTTTTTTTCAATGATACAATCAAGTCAAATTAAGCTTTTATCAGGGACATATTTCAAACAATTTTTGCAGATAGTCCAAGGGAATTCTACTTTTCAATAGGTGGTCTGAGTGACAGAGAAGGTAAGGAAATAAGCCTGCTATAATGTTAAGGACAAATAGCCAGACAGCATGTACTGGCCAAGGGAAAACCTGGGGTGTCAGGAGCCGTAGCAGGTATGACGGGCCCCCTTTCTCCACAGCAATCTATGTTAGTGCACAGAGAACCAGGAGAGCCAGACCAGACCCCAGGAGAGAGACCCTGATCTTGGCCCAGGAGGCCTTACAATTATACGCTCTAGGGAAGCACTGGTCCCCTCCCTGGTGTGGCCAAGAGCCAGGACACAACAACAGGGTGACATGGCAGAACCTTGTCTTCACGGACGCCTGGGTGGCTCAGTCGTTAAGCGTCTGCCTTTGGCTCAGGTTGTGATCCCAGGGTCCTGGGATTGAGCCCCCGCATCGGGCTCCCTGTTTAGCAGGAAGCCTGCTTCTCCCTCCCCCACTCCCCCTGCTTGTGTTCCCTCTCTCACTGTCTCTTGCTGTCAAATAAATTAAAAAAAAAAAAAAAGAACCTTGTCTTCAGGCTCATACTTTTAGATCCATGTTCATGTCAGCGGGAACTCCAGGCCCCTCCATTGGCATGACCCAGTGCAGGCGTCTGTCTGCCTTGTAGCCATAGCTATATGACATGGCAAGTGACAGAAAACTGGCCAGGGCAATACTGAAGATTCAGAAAACACTAGCTTCTTCTGTGGACTGTGGGACAGAGATGAGATTAGGATCTAGAATCTGCAGTTGACCAAGGCTGATGTCTGTCACTTGTATGGGGCCAGAGCTAGTTTCCAGGGAGGTTTAGAAGAGGCTGACGCTGGGAGGCCAACCTGCAGGGAATCAGTCTTGGACAGTTAACTTTTACTGCTTGCTCTGCAAACTAGTGCTAAAATGCTGAGAGGTGTGAGGAACCTATACCTATCTCCATCTATGTCTCCATCCCCACATACACTTTTATCGATAATGTATGTGTATGTGAGTGTGTGTGCATATGTTTTCGTGGATATGGATGTGTGTGGATGCCTATGTGGACATGGACGTCTATATATATACACACATTATATACATTTACTCCCCTGTGCTCTGCTCCACGGTTCTCTGCATCACCCTTCCCCTATCACCAGAAACTCCTTGGAACTTCTGAACTCCGCAGACTGACCACCTAGCAGACTTTGGATGTGATCAGTTTTATCTGGGAGAAGTTTTTGAGATGGGATGTTTTAGAGAGGCAAAGTGGGTATTGTGATTTGCCTCAAAACCTCTACCCACCTTATGGTTGAGTTTCTCTTCCTGGAGAAAGGTGCAGGTTCATTTGGTGACTAACTGTCATAAAAACCAGTATTTGGAAATGTTGGACGAACTTACAAAATCATAGAAAGTTTCATTTATCTTTATTGTTTTGAACATATTTGGCTAATATTCAGAGTTTCAATAATGGGATTAGAAATTTAAAGATTAATTAACCCTTACCCTGATTAACTGGGGTACAAGTAAATATAGACTATCTATATCATTATATAGATCCAAACATTTAGATCACAAAACGACATCTTCTTATCATCATTAAATATACCAACATAATCAAATTCATGTATCTCTGTAACACCCTTAGCTCTGCTTTATTTACAAGCAAGTGAGAAATACGAAATTTGGACAACTATAATATATGATATTTGGACACTTTTTGAATAACCTAGAACAAAGTCCACAAATATAAAAATCCATAATAAGAAAATGCATCGCCACTTTATAAAGAGAATTCAGTACCTATTTCAGTATGACATATGCTATTTTATTAACAACAACAAATACCTGGATCAGCATAGCAATATAGGCAGAATTTGATGAGACAAGAGAACATCTCTATAGCTTCTGACCCAGAGACCTCTGCCTGTGACTTTGGAGCAAAGACACGGATGACGTGCCCAGAAGCATTTATCATTGCTAGAATGTCCTCTCTTCAAAACGCCCAGCAGAGTGTGTCCTGCCAATCACTTGCAACCCAGTAACGTTTTCTTCCAGAACTGATGTCTGCTCTGCTGAAACCTTTCTCCACATTTCCCACATGTATGGATGACTCTATTATCAGTTTCCAAAGGCTAAATTTATGAAGGTTGTCTGAAAATGAAATTCACATTTTGACATTTTATTGATTGAATTATATAATTTTCAGGTATATACAGAGATTACACATATGACAATGTATACATATGTATACACATACTCACAAGGTACATATTGAAAAATGGTGCCCTATTGTTCAAGAAACAGGTGGGTATCCAGGTATTATCTATCTATCTGTCTCACCCATCATAATCATGTTTTTGTGATTTTAGCCATCACTGCTAAGCTTAACTGACTTTTCTGTGCCACCTACTATCTGAAAACGCAGCTTAAGAATTCACGGAAAATGTCTGAATCTTAGTGCACTGAGATCCTTGCAATTTAAGATTTTTGAATATGGCATATATCACCTCTGGTGAAATTGTTATGACTGGATGTCAATAATGTTCAGGAAGACAGAATTTTAATCCTTACCAAATGGCATCCCTTGGGGAGAAAAGATTAAGGATGGACTCAGATGTACACATGTTTACAGTGACTATGACCCAGCCTGGGAGTCTTCATTGGAAGTGCATTTGTCTATGGAAAGAAGTATTGTATATGTTGAATGACAGTTTTAAAATACAGATATAGATACGCATTGTAATTCGGATCATTGAAAGGGCAGAGTTTATTTTTGGGGTCTAATCATAAATGCACAGTTTGTTGTGCTGTTTAGTTGGTTTGTAAATAACTGAACAATGGTCTCACGTTGACCAGAGCTATATGAGGGAACCCAAGATGGCAAAACCGATGCATTTTAAAACTGCTTTTACATGGACTGAGACAGCCAAACTAGAATCTCGTGAGTGCTGTGTATGGTGAATGGGGCCAGCAGATGGATGGAGCCCATGGTCCCTGTCTCTCCCCTTTGGAGCACACTCACCTAGTAGGCAGATTGAACCAGATGCCTGAGGAACCCTGGGGCTTGCTCTTTGGGGTCCTCCCAGCCCCACTGCCTCATGTGGATCCAAGCGATGCCACCAGCAGCCTTCGTATTTCTTTCACAGGATCAGGTCACAGAAGCATTGCTCATTTGGGATGACTGGTTACACAGGTTGACACAGGGCAAGTTCAGAGCATTGGGCCAGCAGTCATCCACCATGACCCTTCAGTGTGGCTGAGTGTTGATTCTTACCTCCGGGTGCCAACCATGGAACCATCTCTGGTTTATAACACTCAAGGCCAGTGTGGGTGTCCGCAGGCTTTGCTAACCAGTGGGCCCCAGGGGGTGACCCACACTGTACGCTGGCTCAACCCTACATGATTTTGTCTCCAACAGATATATCCTGGAGATAATTTCCTATCAGTAATACAGATTTTCTTCATTCCCTTTCCAGATCTACATACTCTATGGTATGGATGAACCATGGTTTATTCAACCAATTCTTCATTACTGCACATTAGGTCATGCTTGGCCTTTTGCTGTTACAAATGATTGCACAACTACTAGCTCTCTTCTGACACCATTTCTTCTTTCTGTCAGTGTATCTTTGGGATAGAATCCAATGTAGAAATGACTTCTGGACCAGAAAGTGTGTGTGTGTGAATTTGTGTGTAATTTTACCAAACATTTATTAAGAGTTGTGCCGTGCTGAATTCCCATTAGCAAGGTATAAAAGTACCTGTTTCATGACACGCTGGCAACAGAGAATAAGTTGTACTTTTGAATATTTGACAATATATGTGAGAAATGGTATCCTAGTCTAATTTTAATTTTTAATTCTCTATGTATGAGTCAATTTGCACATGTTTTACTATGATTAAGGGTCAGTCACATTTTATTTATAAACTATGCCCATTTTTTCTATTGGCTTCCTAGTGCTTTCCTTCTCAGTGTTTAGAAGCTCCTTATAAACGTCTGTGGCTAAGTTGCAAAACATTTTTGTCACTATTGCATTTTAACTTGTTTATGTTGGTATTTCTCTGGCCATGCAAAGTTTTAATTTATAATCTTTATGTAATCCAATTTTTAATTTTGAGTCATAGCAAAAAATTGGATTTTTGAATCTTTGTCCAGGAAGCTCTCCTTACTCTTCTTACCTTTTATATAAGGAATTCATCCATATTTTTTCCTAGGACTTGTAGAGTTCTAGGTTTTACATTTTGGATATCTGATACTTTTAGAATTTTATAGTCATACTTAAAATTTTGTATTAAAAGCTATTTTTTGCACTCTTAATTTTTGAGAGAGGCACATTAGAATCTCCTGCTCTTATTGTTGATTTATCAATATTTCCTAGTGTTTCTGTTGACTCCTGCTTTGCTTATTTTGTGGTCATTAGGTACATACAGATGAAGAACGTTAAAACTGTTCAAAAATGTTTTATGATAATGTGATATTCCTCTTCATTACATTAAAGTCTATTGGTATATAGCAAAAACAAACAAACGAGTAGAGATGAGTGAGTCACTGAAAGCTGGTATTCACAAGCAGCATGGTGGACGAGGCAGTGTCATGAGGAATGATCAAAATCAGCCAGACACTGGCTTGTTCTTGGTGGTGAAGAACACTAAGAGATGGTTCAGACAAGGAAGACAAGGTGGTTGGATAATAAGCAAATACATAATCCCCTCTTCTCTACCCATTGCTATAAATGTTCACATTGAGCCACTAGGTCTCACATGGCCCATGCATTTTTAACTTTTTTATTGTGGTAAAATGTATGTAACATAAAATTTACATTTTAATTTAATGTGTCATCAGGTCCACCCACACGGTGGGGCAGCCCTCACCACCATCCATCTCCAGAGATTTGTATCTTCGCAAACAGAAACTCTGTCCACATTAAATACGAAGTCCTGATTTGCCCCTCCCTCCAGCCCTGGCAGCCACCTTTCTACTCTCTGCCTCCATGAATTTGATGACTCTCAGTACCTCATGTAAGTGGAATCGTACACTCTTTGTCCTTTGGTGACTGGCTTATTTTATGTTAGCATCATGTCTTCAAGTTTTATTCATGTCGCAGCATGTTTCCGAATTTCCTTCCCTTTCGAGGCTGAACCACATTCAGCCTCAAGAAAATATGGATAGATCATATTTTCTTTATCCGTGCAGCTGTCAGTGGACATTTGGGTTGCTTTCACCTTTTGGCTGTTGCAAATAATGCTGCTATGAACGGGAGCATGCAAGTATCTATTCAAGTCTCTGTTTTCTCTTCTTTGGGGCATTTACCCACAAGTGGATCATTTGGTGATTCTCTTTATAATTTTTTGAGGGACCCCACACTGTGTTCTATAGTAGCTGCACTATTCTACCTTCCCAGTAACTATGCAGAAGTTTGCTAATTTCTCCATATCCTCACCAACACTGGTTCTTTTCCATTTTTGGTGTTTTTTGTTTTGTCTTTTTATATTAGCCACCTTAATGGGTGTGAAATGATATCTCATTGTGGTTTTCATTTGTATTTCCCTAACAATTAGTGATGTTCAATATCTTTTTGAAATATTTTTTTTTTTAAATCAGGCGCATATAGGCAGGGTGTCCAAAGAACATACTTGCCTTGAGACCTATATAGACCCAAGGGGTGGCTCTGATGGATTCTAACCTTCGTTCTGCAGCCTCTGAGCTGTGTAGTGTTCGATATATTTCTAAAACTATCTCAGTCTAGTGCGCCTGGGTGGCTCAGTTGGTTAAGCGACTGCCTTCGGCTCAGGTCATGATCCTGGAGTCCCTGGATCGAGTCCCACATCGGGCTCCCTGCTCAGAGGGAGTCTGCTTCTCCCTCTGACCCTCCTCCCTCTCCTGCTCTCTGTCTCTCATTCTCTCTCTCTCAAATAAATAAATAAAATCTTTAAAAATAAATAAATAAATAAATAAAACTATCTCAGTCTAGCATTATTAGGTTTACTACATTTCCTTTGTTGATCAGTGTTCTGAAGCATCAGTACTGTACAATGCTTGTTTTCTTGAAATATTGAGCTATATTTTACTGAAAATAGGACCTCGTATTGACCCATATCTGTTTTATACACCCCTATTCTGAATCTTTTAATATTTCCATATCTATCCACTTTCTAAAATATTGTAACTCAATGTTAATTTTAAGAAAGATTTCAAATTATCCATGTTACCATGTCAGTTTTCTATGTTAAGAAGAACAAAAATCAGAAAAAGTAAACGTTTTAGGGGAGGAAATATATTCCTTTTGTAAATCTATAACTGAAATGAAAATCAAATGGAAATATAAAGTGTTGACACTGATATTGCTAATTACTCATTACTGGGCCTTTTTTTAAATTTTACTTTTTCGTGTGTTTTCTTTTTTGGACTACTTTTCAACTGCTTATCAAGCATGTGGATGTGAGGGTGATCTGGCTGCGACATCTGTCACCCCATTGATCGCCAGGGTTGATTCGGCTAATCTGGCTGGCTAAGTGAGTGTCCCCTTCCTCCCTCACTGCTCCATATGTGTCCCTCCTGAAACTGTGTGCTCAGTCGAAGAGGGTGACCTTCCCCGATAGAGGAGGACCGTTCTTCGGTCAAGGGTATATGAGTAGCTGCACTCCCCTGCTAGAACCTCCAAACAAGCTCTCAACTGCTTATCAAGCCTGCCTACTTTTAAGGCTTTCCTTTGGATTCTGCAATGCATTCCCTTTTTTTCAGACATCTGTCTAGAATTTTTGGCATGGCCTTCTCTTCTCTCTTTTTAAAAATGCTTCTTATTATAGACTGTTGCTATTCTGGAAAAAAAAGTGAGTATCTATTCAGGTCCTTTGTTCACCAACCTACAGTATGCATATTTCCTTGGACAATCATGATGATCTAAGTCCTTCTTGTCACACATGAACCAGGCCACAGTTCAGTATCCATAGCTCCTCAGTCAGTTCCCAGTGTCTGTAGGCATCTCCTAGAGCTGCAGGAGATCCGAGCTTCTAAGATATCTGACATTTGAAACAAAGAAAGTTAAAGACCTAATGTTTACCTTCAGAGGTTTCTCTCTCTCTAAATTTGTTTCTACACATACTGGCAGGAATTTCCCCTCCCTGGGTAAAATATAATATCGTTTTTATCCATAGTCGTTGCTCAGAGAATTGCATTTTTTACCAGATGGGGCACTGGTAGGGTGGGTGGTAGAAAGATGTTATCACATAGCTGCTCCACTTCATACTTTTGTTGGTTTCTGGATCCTGGAGGCTGCAACACAAGGTTTTCAGCTGTAAACTCACTGGGAGTGAATTTTTACTGGTGATCCTCAAATTGTGTTTTTTAAATGTTATTCCATTACCTTTCAGTCAATTGAAGCTTGTAGCATATTACCAGAAACTTTCTGGGCTGGTCAACATGTCATCTTGACATGTATCAGATTTGACATGCTAATTGCAGATTTGAAGAAATTGCCGAGTATCTGCAGATCCAGGATCTATAATTTCAAGTGCAAAATCTTCATTAACTGGTTATTTTTATTCTCACTCACTACCACCACACAGAGCAGCCGCTTGGACTTAGAGAGCCATGGTGGAAACCCCTCCTTCAGTTTCTTGTGAATACCAGCATCTGAGTTTGCCCTCTTGGCTGCTGTGGTATTTTGGCTATCATATTATTTCTTCTTAAATCCTACCTCAACAGCGGTCTGCCACTCTGTAGACAACCATCATTTATGTCTTTTCTACGTTGCACCATCACATTTTCCCCTTGGATGCAGGGAATATTTGTTTTATTTACCTATTTTCTGTCCACTTACATATGAGATGCCCTTCATTGGTGAAAGAGACTATTTTGAAAATTGCTAGTACACCTGCTCTTCATGCCTGTTAAATAATAATAATGTAGAGGGCACTATTTTCAAATCTAGAAACCTCAGTTCTAAATCTGATTTGGTTCCTGGGGAAGTGATATTTTATGCATATTAAATGTGAAGCAAATAAAAATACTTTAAAGAATAACCTTCTAGGTTTTGTTTTGTTTTGTTTTGTTTTTTAGGTTGTATTCTAAAGGATGTCTTTAAGAAATCCAAGTAAATATCGTCTGCTTCATGCTATCTTACATTAGAAAATCAAGTGTAGGGGTGTCTGGGTGGCTCAGTCTAACCCCTGATTCCAGCTGAGGTCATCATCTCAGGGTCATGGGATACAGCCCCACCTAGGGCTCCATGCTCAGCGGGGAGTCTGCTTGTCCCTCCCCCTCTTCCCCTCCTCTTGCACGTGTGCAGGCCCATGTGTGCTCTCTCTCTCAAATAAAAATAAATAAATAAATAAATAACATCTTTTAAAAAAATAGTTATGTAGAAAATCAAGTGTAAAACATTAGGTTCAATTTATCTGTATTTCTGAAATTATGTAATATTAGATTTTCTTTTTTTTTTTAAAGATTTTATTTATTTATTTGACAGAGAGAGACACAGCGAGAGAGGGAACACAAGCAGGAGGAGTGGGAGAGGGAGAAGCAGGCTTTCTGCTGAGCAGAGAGCCCAAGGCGGGGCTCGATCCCAGGACCCCGGGATCATGACCTGAGCCGAAGGCAGACGCTTAACTACTGAGCCACCCAGGCGCCCCTGTAATGTTAGATTTTCTTTTGTGCTCAAATCAAGTAATGTCAAATTAAATGAGATATCTCTTCTCTATGCTAATGATATCTAGCATTCAGTAGGATGACATCATGCTTACGGGATATGTTTGACTTCACGAAGAATTTTTCTATGGAATTTCTTTCCATTCAATTTTCTAGATAAAAAAACCTCCAGTAATAAGATGATTTCCACAAAATTTATAAATACTATTATATTCAATAGCTTATGATAAGCAAGGGATTCCATTGAAGCTGATGATAAAATTCGATAATATTTTTTTCTGTATTTACAGTGAGCAAAATGTCCTGTGCACAGACTGTCAAATGTGGGATTCTGCAGGGCTTTCTGTGTGGTGAAAGACCCAACCCACCTATGAGTAAATCCACAGGGCTTGGACTGGACTTATCATTATCCTGGTGGTTTAGCATGATAGGTCAAACAACTTGTCAATGTTGTCCTGTAACTTGAGGTGGAAAAACTTCAAAAAGAGAAAGTCGTATTCCAACCTCCAAGGACTTTGTCCCTCCACTTACCAATGTTCTTGCAACTGTAAGCAAACAGCAGTGGTCGGTTGGCAAAGCACTCTGACCGTTGGGTACTGAAACCATGATCATGGGTTCACCTCAGGCATGGACCAGTAAGTGTGATTCACTGTCAGTGACTGCAGTAACCTGACTATGAGTTGTGTCTTCCATCTAAGAGAGCTTCTGAAAATAAAATGTAAGTTTTAAAGAAATACAGTATCACATCTTCTGCTGTTTTGAGCATAATTTTAATCATTTAATTATCTCAGGAGAAAATAAATATGATGAGAATTCAGGTATAACGTATAGCATTTGCAGTTCTCTTCAGTGAGGACCTTTTCTTACCTTGCTGTTAATTAGTTAGAATTCACTGACATTCTATATAACAGATGTGTTTATCACCATTCATCTATCTATAATTGGATTGTATATTGGAGAGAGTGAGGTTTTCTAATCTTCTATTATGATATTTTGGTCTTTTAAATCTTTTGACTTTAAATCTTTTCTAGAAGGACTACTTATACTTGGAAGGGAGGCTTGATGAGTATGAAGCTGATGACAAGTGAAAAGTAGGTGATTTGCAAGGACTGGGTGAAAATGGGCCAAGTCTGAATGATGTCATGGCAATGCTTCTCTACCTCATTTCACCGTGAAGAGCTTGTTCTTGATTGTGGACTGCTACTCAAAATGTACTTTGAGAAGAACGTCAAAACACAGTGAAAATTGTCTACCCCATGTCAGGCAAAGCATTTGCTACAGAGAACATTTAAATTATTTCTTCAAATTTTTGATCCAAAAGAGTCCAATGGCATGAGAAACAATGCTAAGTTAAGCATTATGCCAACTCAGTATGCCCATATCTGGTCATCTGCAGTCATATCCTAGAAATATTTTCTAGCTCAGTTAAAAAATTAGGCACATCAACCGCATGACACATTTGAGTTGCTTCCATGTTTAATATTTCAAAAACAATTATAATACCACCCAAAGTACTGTATAGTGTCACCTCTGAGATGCCATGTTCTAACATACATTATTTAACACTGAGAAAAACAATGCTGCCGAATCACTATGCTGTCACTTATATCCCAACGTTAGAGATAGTATAATAGGAAACAATGGTATGCTGTTAAATTAAATAAATTGTTGCAAATATGTTCATTTCTCTCCATCCCCACGCAAATGACCATAGTAAAAACCACCAGATTGTCACATGAACTGTCTTTTAATAGATCTCCCTCAAATTGAGTCTTGTCTCCTCTCTGACTCACTCCACAAAATTTATTCTTCTTCCAGCAACCTTGGTGATCTTTTCAAATTGTATGTTTGAATATGGTAAAAATACTTCTGTAACTGCTCATTGCTCTCATGATAAAAACTTAAAAAGGCAGAATTATCAAGATCAGATGATCTCATACTCCAGATCTTTCTAGAATTGCCTGATGCACAAGCTTTCATACCATTTAACAAATAAACACTGCAAAAAATATTTGATTTTTAGTTACTTTTCTCGAACTTAAGCTGTGAGAAAAGGTTCTGTAACAGATTGGAATCTCAAAGTTGGCTACAGCAATACTCCCCATCCTAAAGGCTTTCTTCCAAGGTCCCTTTGAAACTATCATGAATGGGGGTCTACTTCTGTTGTCATCTTGGCTGCACCTGTCACTTATTGTGCATGATAACTTGTGGCAGAAGAGAAGTTACGTTACCTCTATGGCCAGCTCCAGGGGGCCATGCCGCTTCCCCTCCCAGGCACTTGGAATACCCTTTCTTTAGGTCACGGTTAAGATGCTATAAGAAAGTCCAAGCAGCCACCTTGAGGACAGGTAAAGCCATTTCACCTGTTGACAGCCCCTTCTGAACTCCCAGCAGGCAGCCATCAGCAGCTGCCAGCCATGGAGTCAGGCCATTTTGAAACCCACAGCCCCTGCCAGCCACCGGCTCCGTGCAGCAGTGTAAGGGACCCCAGTGGGGACCACATGGAGTTATGGAACTGCACGGCTGGGCCTTGCCTGAGTTCCTGAGCTCCGAATCAGGAGCAAACAAAATGGTTGGTGTTTCTTCCTCCAACTCTATTGAAATATTACTGACATACAACATTGCGTAAATGTAAGGTATACAAGGTGTTGATTGTATACATATATTTCAATATGATTACCTCCATTTAAGCCAGTAAATTTGGAGGTAATTTCTTATGCAGCAAAAGATAAGTAAAAGCTATTTCCTATTTGGGAATTTATCATACCATGTGAAGAACTAACTGCTGAGGGACAGATTTATCACAACAAATTTCTAGAGGAAGAATCATGAAAACAATACGATGAAAAGATGAAACTGCTAGAGAAGAAAATGGTACTTCCTTTTTAAAACAAATCAAGCGTTATGGCAACACGTTTTATAATAATGTCTCAAGAAGAAATAATTTGGGGTATATTTGATTTTATGATGGCTACTGTAAATATATGCATATTGAACACACACATAAAGATTCTCTCAATGGGAGCTATGAACTCTCAACCACTTTAAGTGGGAGGAAATAAAGGATTTTGAGATTTGCCTAAACTGTACATTTTAGTACAAAGTTGTTTGTAGAAAACACATTCTGAAAACCTTTTCCAACAATTGTATTTTGCTGTCACCAAAGATCTAGAGGTACTATTATATGTACTTCTATACCAGATGAGTGGACATGTGGGAAAAAATAATTTGTGTTTACTTGATAGTTGTTTTCATTTTTATTCAATTTCAAAGCAAGCTGGATTAACAATGGATTGAATTATGTTTCTGCTCTATTTGTTTCATTTTCGCTTAAAAAAACTTATGACTTTTGATTAAACAATTATTTTCCAAATGGAGAACTAACAAAGAGTATCCTGCCATTGTCACCGGCAATGGAACAAATAGTAAATGTCAGCAGTAATTTAGGGATCAAGACCTAAAATGACCTATACTGGCTCAATGAATGGACCATCAAGAGTCAATATAATGGGTGTCTGTGACTCGGGGGGAGAAGGATTGGCTAGTGCCTGGGAACAGAAGTGAGAGGATGAAAGAGAAGCAGGGGACTTGTTGGGCTATTGTCCCTCTTTCTTTTTTCCAGTCCATCTGCTTGGAGTCCCCTTCGCCCATGCAAAAGAGAAAATGCTTTAAAAAGGAAAAGTTATCCTTGCAAAACCAGACACCAAGTTTCCAGGTCCTAGAGATCAAAAGATGATTTGAGATTTAATTGATGATTTTCAATTCTGGAAATTTATATTCTAACATCTGACTTTGAGCTTAATCTCGATGTGAAATGCAACTCCATTGCCTATCTCATGCTCTGTGATACCCTCCTCATTTGATAAACACAGGTCACGCTATTGTGAGGATTAAATAGAATACACACAAACATAGGCATCCTCTGGCATGTTATCTGACACTTCCTCAAGTGCAGAAATGGCAATTTCGTTGGTCCATCAGTGAGATCTGCTGAGATGATTGGGTGAGTGCCCATTGCCTTGTGAATCCACATCTTCTTTGGCTTCTGGCTCCTTAGCATTTCTCCTCTCTTTTTTCATTCATACTTTGTATTAGTACTGCCTGCGGTTCTGAGCTCAAAAGCTATGATTTAACAAAAATTGAAACCAAGCAGCAATCCACACTTTCACCCAAGCAAGGCACCCGAAGGATCTCTGCTCTGAGAGGCCCTGGAGGGCACTTTCTAGTACCCTGCAGAGAGAGAGAGAGAGAGAGACAAGGGGAATCATGCTGCATATCTTCTAATTTGTTTGAATTATGATGAGGAGGTTTGATTTTTCACAAATGTAAATTATATTATTTAAAGAAAAGTTAAAA
This sequence comes from Neomonachus schauinslandi, assembly GCF_002201575.2. Taxonomy (NCBI): domain Eukaryota; kingdom Metazoa; phylum Chordata; class Mammalia; order Carnivora; family Phocidae; genus Neomonachus; species Neomonachus schauinslandi. The sequence goes on from NC_058405.1 coordinate 6,952,043, forward strand.
ATTTAAATGGAATTGTTCATTTTTAGGAATTACAGTCAAGTCTTAACCTTTATTGAAGGAACCGAGTTAGCAATATAACATGTTTTTAAAATATTGATATTTACTAATATTATTCTAGGTGCTGCTGGGAACATATTAAAGATGGAGTTACAAATTGTATAACACATCAGTGATCTTGGAAGGTTAGAGTGCCCTTGGAACTTGCTGAGATTAAAACTGATTGGTAATTGAAGAGAAATCCTATACAGTCAGATTAATAGTTCACATTACATCTGTCATATGAGCATAACCATAGGTATTACGGTTCAGAAATTCATCTGATATAACTCTCATGCCATTTATCTCAGCAAAAATGCAGTTACGGGGAATGACAGTTTTCCTTACTTAATGCTATTTAAATTACTACCATATTAGTTAATACTTTAGTTGGCTAAAATATTATTAGCGGAAGTAAGTATTAAAGGTATTTAATTGATAAAATAAAACTGGCATTAAAAATACTGTAAATTGTCCAATTGTTAACAATGCTTGTGAGGAAAAGTACTTTAACCCATAGAAACATTGTCAGTGGCATACATTATTTTATATTCTATCTGTGAGATTTCAAAAAAAATTACAAAAATTCTAGTATGAGAACACTAAAATATGATACCACATTTGAAACAGAGAAAGATGAAAAGAGTTTATGGGCTTGTTTATTTACTAATAGTCGTGCCATGGAAAAAATTTGAAGACGTCTACAGTATTCTTATATATAACTGAATGACAAGTATTATATAAACAGCATAAAAAGCTATCTCATTTTATTGTTTCAGCTCCATAGGTCTGTAAATGCACCTTCAGCCTCTTTACATCATTGACCCCTATAAATCATCAGTTTTTATGTGTTTACAACTTTTATTATAAAATATCTTTTGCTTTTATCTTTTCCTAAGGTAATGTATTTCACATTTAAAAATGAAATCAGTCACTCTGGGATTTGTTGATCGGCTTTAGTTTACGAATTTTATTCAGTGATCCAATAATTATGTACAGTTGCTGATATGCACAGGTCATTATCCTCCTCGCAAAAAGGATCCTAGAGGCTTCCTGGAAGAGGTAGCCCTTACATCCCTCTTGTAAGATGGTAGTCGTTTGCCAGGCAGACATGCATGACATCATCTTAAGCAGAAGGGAGGGTGCGTACGAAGGCCAGATGCATGGAACATCACAATTTCAGAGGTCAACATATAATTGCATTAGTCTAGGATATGGTCCATTCACCAAGAGTGCATAAGCCTATGCACCTTTCCCTGGCTTATACTACTTGGCAAGTATGATCATAGTTCCCCTTATTTTATTTCCCCTTACATATTCAGACTGCAGGTAGTTAGGCCTTCCTGTCTATGATACTTACAAACCTTCTTGATCTTTTTAGTTGCCTTATCAGTATGTATAATTGACTCATGAATAAAATAATGAGCCCATGTTAGAATGTGATAATTCATTTAAAAAATCATCTTCGGGGCGCCTGGGTGGCTCAGTTGGTTAAGCAACTGCCTTCAGCTCCGGTCATGATCCTGGAGTCCCGGGATCAAGTCCCTCATTGGGCTCCCTGCTCAGCAGGGAGTCTGCTTCTCCCTCTCACCCTCTCTTGCTCTATCTCATTCTCTCAAATAAATAAATAAAATTTTAAAAAATTGTCTAAAAAATCATCTTCTCTGTTCTTACCATATATCGTGTTTCTGTGTGGTTTCATTATGTAGGATATCATGACTGAACAATGTGACTATCATCATCTTTCATCGATGGCTTCATACCTAATACAATCTAATTTTCTGACTTCTGTTAGGAGTTTTAACAAAGGAACAATTGCTCAGCATTTGAGTGGAGATGAAAGACATAGTCTCCTGTTTTCTTCAAGTGCTATATCTGAGAACAGTCTCTTATAAAGAAACAGGATCTAGCTCAGGTGTTCATCATGCCCTTGAACTCCTTAACTATCCAACAAAGGAAAGATATTTCTACTCCTAGTATTAATCTCAATTAAGAGCGATATTTTGAGTAAAAAACTGAGTTCTTGCATGTTTATTAATAGTAATAAGTTAAATTTGATATAGAGATGAATATTTTTCTAAATAGAGCAGGGCAGATTTGAAACTTTAGCTTTCATGATGAATATTTTCGATCTGAGTCTAATAGAGGACTGTTAAATTAAAAAAGAAAATACACAAGTGACCAATCAGAATACCTTTTACCAGAGCGTGAGTGTGAGTTCCCAGAGTATATGAATGAGTTCATGGCGTGACACATAATGGATCTGTGGCATAAAGTGAAGAAGACCCATGCTCAAAATAAATGTTGCATCCTGGGTGTAATTACAAAAACAAAAACTACACAAAACAAAAAGACAAGTATGGTACAGCACAGTCAATTCCGAAAGTCAACAGTATTAAAATAGAAAATAAAGTGAGTGGGGCGCCTGGGTGGCTCAGTCGTTAAGCGTCTGCCTTCAGCTCAGGTCATGATCCCGGGGTCCTGGGATCGAGCCCCATGTCGGGCTCTCTGCTCTGCGGGAAGCCTGCTTCTCCCTCTCCCACTCCCCCTGCTTGTGTTCCCTCTCTCGCTGTGTCTCTCTCTGTCAAATAAATAAATAAAATCTTTAAAAAAAAAAAAAAAGAAAGAAAATAAAGTGAGTGAATCACAAAAAGAATCAATGTGAGGAAATAATGTATCCCAACCAGAACTGTTGTCACCAGCCACTGGTGGTCAGTTCTGATGCCCGGATGCTGTCATAACCAGATAATGGATGCCAATCAATATGTATATCGATATGAGTGAGGGGGTATTAAGTAGTTTCCTATATTGAAAATTTGCATGTTACATCAATTTAAGTCACCTTTAATAGTTCCTCCTTCAATTACAAAGGATAGATTTTGTTTTTGTGTTCTAATTGCTTTGGTGTTTTTTTTTTTTTCCTACAGCAAATTTGGAGCATATTAATAAAAAAAATGGACATATCTAGAATGTTCAATTTCAGTCTATAGAGTGTGTGGAAGTAAATTTTATACAGATATTTAAAGTCATTTCACAGCAAACGTGGAATCTCCAGGTCATCTAACCTCTGGTCCTCTGGTCCTCCTCTGTGGGCCTTCCTACTGATAAAGAATTCTCAGAAGATTTGTTGACTTGTGCTGGTATTAAATACAAAATCTTTCAGGGACATCTTTTATTATTCCCCCTGATGAAATATGTCACTACCATACCGAATCATCTGAGCTTTGATTCTTCCTTTTCCTAGCTTTCGATTTTGTCTATGATAGTGATAAACATCTGAAGGTGGAGCATATTGCTTATGTAAACAGACCTTCCGTGTGGAAATACATTTTCGACCTGTCGCTCCAGGGTCTACTCCAAGGTGACTCTCTCAACCATCCACAGTTTATGTACACATGGAGAATTTGTACTCCAATCAAGTTGTGTTTTAAAGTTATGATATTTTCTGTCAAATTTAAATATCTATCTTTTGAAACTTAAACAGGAGACAGGGTTGGGTTTCTCAATCCATCTCATTACTAAGTTGATTTGGAGAAACAAATATAGTTAATATTTATTGAATAGTTAAGATGTGTCAGTTGCTCTTATAATCACTTTACATTAAGTCATTCATTAGTAATTAATAGCGATGAAACCCCTCTGTGAAAGACAGTAGCATCATCCCTATTTTAAACATGATACAATTGAGTTACAGAGCTGTGAAGTAATTTGCTGGAGCTCTGATAGCCAGCAAGGAGTGGCTCTTAGTCTCAAGCCTAGTTCCTTGCTCTTAACTACTCTTGAGTGTTAACCCTTCTGAGCTTCAGTAGTTTCCAACATAAAATAGAGAAAATTCTTTCTTCACAGGGCTATTACGGAGATCAAATCTCCTCGTCTCTAAACACATTTCAAAGAGGCATTACAAAGATTACATTACATTACAAGGATTACAAAGAAAGTGTGCTTTTCCCCTCAGGGTTAAGCAGCCTGCCGCCCAAGTGTACAGATGGCTGGGCAGAACGAGGCCTGACTTCCGGCACCCTTCATCTGTTGCCTGGCAAACTCATCTCTGTGCCCAAAGCGTGGGACTCTCACAGTGGTTGTAGACACATCGTGCCCTGTTGTAAAACTCATCAGCAGCTCTCTGTTTTTCGGAAGCTAAAACTAAGCTTATTTTTTGTAGCATAGAAATGTCTTCATGATGTGGCCCCTACCTACTTGTCTCCCTTGCCAATTCTCCTTAATCAGTCGTCGCTCAGTCTATACGGGATTATTTGTGATTTCCGGATTTACCCTACTCCTGTTTCTGTGATCCTTGGGAAGGCTGCACTGTTTGGCCTAACCAAATCCTTCTGCTGCACTAAATATCAGATCATTATCACAAAGGCCTTCTTTAACATCTCCACACCCACCCAAGGCCACCCTCTGTCATATTTCCTAACACCTTATTCTTGTTTTTATTAGAACACATCTCATGCTGTTTAAAAAATTTTTTTTCTGTTTCTCTTTTCAGTCTCTGAGTTTTGGTGGCAAAGGATCTTTTTGGCTCATCTCCATACCCTTAGCAGAGTTTGCCACAGTTAGTAGGTGCTTAGAAAATGCTTGTTTTGTTTGACTTAAGGAAAATTCTGTAGCCAATTAAAAAGCAACATAATTCCCTCTTAAGATTGAAATAACAATGAAAAAGAAATTAATAAAGTTAAGAAGGTAACTACTATAAAGTTTTACCTTCTCTGCTTTATGCAGTCTTGTGACTTACACTTGGTTCTATGTACTTTGATGGGAATATTTCAATTTGTTCAAACCATCATACTTCACTTATCTGTATAGGGCTATTTCCTCAGTAATTGGGACTGTAATAATTTAAGTTTCTGCCATTTGCAGGCTGCTTAGAATTTCAATTCACAATAGGAACAGCCCCATACAATGGAACAGGATGACAGAATTGAATTGGTGCTTTCAATTCTTATTTGATTTGATTGCCCAGGCTAGAGAAAGGAAGGTAATTATAGGACACAGAAAAGTATATGTCAATGACACTTAATAACTTGCCCAAAGATTTAGTTTTCTTTGGATGATATCTACATTTCTTCATGGAGCGGGGTGAATAAAAATCCTCTAGAGTAATATTATCTTGGGCAAATGTAATGTTTCTTCTCTTTTTCCAACAAAGAAAGTACATTTGGCACTTTTTGTATGCTTGTGCAGTAGCTATGTCCTAATTTTATTCATAGATTTGTCTTCTACTACACTGCACAATCCTTGTGTAAAAAGGACCTATATATTATTAATTGTCATTTATTATTTGTACCTAACATAGTATTTGCCTCTAAAAAAATATGCTCAATAAAATAACAACAACAACAACAACAACAAAAACAACAAAACCAGAATGTATTGTTTTATATTGTCCATGAAAATATAATAATCAATTGGCAAAACTTTACAAGGATGATGTTCCTAATACCCTATTACTGATTTAAACATTTGAAAGTAGTCATCGAAATTCTTAAATTCATTCTCAGTCTTCAGCTCAGCGGATTGTCTGTATGTTTCCAGGAGCTCACTCAAAGTCTTCAAATACTAAGGTTTGAAAATTCCATCCCTCATTATGACATACTCATATTAATAGGATTTCTTAATGTGGAAAGTGTTTCCAACTTTCTTGGTACATTGGACAATGTTTGTGTTGAAGGAAATTTACCTGATAATACCAAGGGAAAAATATGGCAGTGAATTTAAGGAAAATCTTAGCAAAAGAATTGCCTTTCTGTGTAACTATATATAAACTTTCTAGAACATAGTAAATATGTAGTAAGAGATTGTGTTTGAATTTGTACTAACATAACCTATTTAATTATGTCATATACCTTGAACTTTAGCTTCTTCTTTTTTTTTCTAATGGTTCTATACTCAGCAGAACAATTTCATAATAATTCAGCTGGAATTGTCAGTAAAAATTGTCAGTAAAAAATATCAGCATTGATTACATAGTAGGATAATTGCAATTATATTCCTGTCCTTTCATGAATAAAAGAAAGTAGACATAAAGAATATGATCCTTCTGAAAAGGTGGAATGATTTTGAATTTTTTTTATTATCTTAGTAGTGACCAATATGAAAATAACTAATTAAAAAATGAAATATGATCGAAATTTTCATTTCAGTTAACTTTTAAATGATTTTCAGTGAGGAAATGAATATGATGTGACCAAAACTATATTTTAAAAGTACATTTGTGCACAGAGTTTAAAACTTATAATATAGGAAAAATAACCCAAAATAGCCATTTAATAATGTCAAATTATTCTATTACATGTGATTATTATGGCAAATTTGCTTAATTAATTTTACATAGATTCTAACCTTACAATCTCTGTGCTTTAACTGACGTGGTTAGACTCTTTATATTTAATGTGACTGGTTAAATTAAATTTTACCTTTTTGCTCGCTGTTTTCTATTTGTTCCATTTGTTCTTTGTTTCCTTTTTTCCCCTTTATTCTGCCTTTCCTGGTGTGAATTGAGAATTTTTTTTTTTATAATTCCAGTTTAATATTTATTTATTTATTTATTTTTTATTTTAAAGATTTTATTTATTTATTTGACAGAGAGAGACACAGCGAGAGAGGGAGCACAAGCAGGGGGAGTGGGAGAGGGAGAAGCAGACTCCCCGCCGAGCAGGGAGCCCGATGCGGGACTCGATCCCGGGACTCCAGGATCATGACCTGAGCCGAAGGCAGTCGCTTAACCGACTGAGCCACCCAGGCGCCCTTCCAGTTTAATATTTTTAATTGACTTTTTAACAATATTACTTTTAAGAAAGTCTAGTTTAGTGGTTGTCCTAGGGTTTACACCACACATTTAGTAATCTGAATTTAAATTAGAATAATGTTGTACAGAATCACATGTACTATAAAAGACTTATAACAGTATATTACCAATTCCTCTCTCCCACCCCTTGTGCCATGTTTGTCATGTATTTCAGTTTTGTATATAAAAGCAAAATACTTTGATACAAATTTTGCTTTAAAAAGTGGTTACTTTTGTGGTGCCTGAGTGGCTTAGTCACTTAAGCGTCCAGCTCTTGATTTAGGCTCAGGTCATGATCTCAGGGGTGTGAGATCATGCTCATGTTGGACTCCATGCTCAGTGGAGAGTCTGCTTGAGATTCTCTCCCACTGCCCTTCTCCCCGCTCATGTGCACTCTCTCTCTCTCTGTCTCAAATAAATCTTCTAAGAAAAAGTGCTTACGTTTTACAACAATAAAAAAGAAGAAAAATGTATTTCACCATTATTTGTTCAATTTTGATGTTCTATTGTTTTCAGTGGCTTAAACTTTCTGGCAATGTCACATTTCTGCTGCTTAAAGAATTTCCTTCAACATTTTTTTTTTTTTTGTAGCACACATTTTCTGACAATGAATTTCCTATTTCTGTTTGTGAAAGTATTTTTCCTTCACTTTTGAAGTATATTTTCAATGTGTACATTAAGTTCTAGGTTAAGAGTTTTGTTTTTCTTTTAGCACTTCAACAACTTCATTCCTTTGGCTTCTTCCTTGTGTGGTTGTTGATAAAAAGTCTGCTCTGATTTTATCCTTATTCCTTTGTAGATAAAGTCGCTTTTTTCCTCTGGCTGCATTCAAGATTTTCTCTTGTCTTTGGTTTTCAGCAGTTTAAATGGCTATGTGTGCTTGGCATTTTTGTTTGATTTGTTATTTGTCAAATTTGGTATACTCTGTAATCCTTGGGTCTCTGGTATGGTGTCTATCAAGACTTATAAAATTCACAGCCATTATTTTGTGCAGTATTTCTCCTGTGCTGCACTCACGTTCTTATCCTTCTAAGGCTACTAATATGTTAGATTGTTTGATATTATTCCACAGCTCTTGAATTCTCTGTAATTTTTATTTTGCTCTGTTTTTCTGTTTAGATATCCATTTGCATCATTCACATCTTCCTATCTTCCAGCTCACTGATGATTTCCTAGGTTGTGTTGAATCTAACCATGATCAAGTTGAAAGCATTCTTCATCTTTGTTAGCTGTTTCCTATTATAACATTTCCATTTGTTTCTCTCTTATATTTTCTATTTCTTTACTGAAATTACTTCTCTGATCTTATATGTCATCTACCTTTTACCCTAGAGTCTTTTGCCTATTATTGTAGTTATTTTATATTCTTGGTTTGATGGTTCTAACATCTGTGTCATATCTGAGTCTGGATGATTGTTTTGCATCTTCAGGCTGTATATATATGTATATATATATATATATATATATATATATATACACACACACACACATATATATACTTACATATATGTATATATGTGTATATATATGTATATATGTATGTGAATATGTGCATGTGTGTGTTTGTGTGTGTATAAAATGAGCGAATCAGAGCATACATGTCCTTGTCCTGGGCCTTTGGTGTCCAATGCATGTAAATCTAGTTAGAAGGTAGGCAGATTTGAAGGTGGTCCCTGTTGGAGTTTCCCTGCTCAGCTTTGGACCTTCCCTTTGCTTTACTCTCTAGAATTTGTCCTTTGCAATATTCTTAATTCTATTCCAATTTATGTGGTGTGGTGTGATGGTGAAAGGCAACATGTGGTGTGCATTTTCTGATGTTCTGATTGTCTGTCTTAGGGGGGTAATTGCAAACCTGGGTCTTGAGGTTATTGCCCTCAGAAGTGTTCCTGCTCCCCTGGGGGAAGGGCAGAAATAGTTGCGAGGTTCAGCATTCTATGAATAACAAGAGCCCAAATTTAATAAGTTCTGCATGGAATGCTGAACCCAGCAGATATTTCTTCCTGTCTCCAGGGGCTAGAGCTTTTTGTTTGTTTGTTCACTTCTCTCAGCCACAATCAGTATCTGAAGTCAAGCTAGAAGTGTTTTGTTGTTTTTTCCTCTGTTGATTAGGGCTTTTTGTTGTTGTTGTAGGGGAGGTAGGGAAGATAGGTTTGTGTGGATTTTCAGAGGTGGCTGGAGCTTTCTCAGGATCCTCTTCAGCTCTGCATACCTGCTGGGGTTCTTGCAAAAAAACTTGCAGATGTGATGGACCTCAGGTGCTTTAATTGTCATTCCAACCTACACTGGCCTTTAGTAATTTATCCAAAATTTCTAGCTGAATCTTCTCATCAGCTTGTACAATATCAGGGCATCTGTCCCAGTGACCAAATTCTCTGGCCCTGCTTTCTTCCTGCATTCACCTCTTTCTCTCCAGACATGGAATTGGATGTTTACTCTGCAACTCAGTTCTCTGATTTCTATGAATGCCTCATATTTCCAGTTTGTCTATATTTTTTCATGTTTTAAGGTGAGAATGATGCTCTTTCTTGCTCTATATCTCATAGCTAAAATCAGAAGTCCCTGAACACTTCCTTCCTTCCTTCCTTCCTTCCTTCCTTCCTTCCTTCCTTCCTTCCTTCCTTCTTTCCTTCCTCCTTTCCTCTGATTCTCTATTTTTCTGTGAGATCATCAGTTAAAATTGATGGTCAATATTTAAAAAACAAACATTTGTATTGTGTTGTCAAAAATAAAGTTTACTGTATAACATAATTTGTTCCTTAGGAAAAATTCCAATAATCTTATTTGCCAGAACACTTATAATTTCCCAGCACAATTGTGACATCTTCTTAATTTATGTACAAATAATTTTGTGAATATGAAATTGATTAGCTGACATATCTTCTCACTTCATGTTACTTGATACAAAGTTAAGAGTAAAGTTGTACTCCCACGTACATCACTGTAATTTGCATTCTCAATGTTATTTCTTTGTCCCCATCCAGGTTTTCACTCCTTTTGTTGCCTTATTTTCATTTCATTCTATTTTATTACCCTACATAACCTCTCATGAGCCATCAGAAAATCTTTCTAGAACATCACTGGGTGTAAATATAAAAAAGAGACAAATTTTCAAAAGGCAATAAGAAAAGGTAAAAAGGGAGAGGAAGGGATGAGGAGAGGGGCAGCATAAGAAAGACAGCATATAAGATATTGCAGGACATAAATAAAAGAAGCATAAATGATTTGATTTATGAAAAGGATGTCAACATTAATAGAAATTTTAGCAGAAACTTAAAAAATTCTAAAATACCTAGAAGGGACAAAACATCATAAAAACTGATAAAAAGAGTGTATACTTTTATTGGTGACTTAAATGTAAAAGATCAATATTGTTACCTTCAATAATTCAGTGTTAAGTCCTGGTCTTCTGTCAATAATGCAAAATAAAGCATGAGGAAGTCATATTTAGAAGACTTTGAGACAAAAACTAATGCAATATTTGGGCTAATAGAAAATAGTATTGGGAATTTGTAGGGGAATAGCCAGGGAATCAGATGACCTTTGTTCCTTTGTTTTACCTGTCACTAGCAGCATGAACTTGGTCAAGTTATTTAATCTTTCTGAGCTTTGTTTTCTTCCTCTGTGAAATGAAGGATTTACAGCTGATTATGTTTAAGTTTTAGAAATCTATATCTATGACTTTAAATGAAGGTTAAGGCAGACCCTGTTGAGCATTTAATGCCAAGCTGAGGATTTGGGACTTGATCTGCTAGTAAATGGAAGGCCATGATGGTGTCTGAGCAGGAGGTTATCTGAAGAATTGAAAAAAGAGGTTAGTTTAGAAAAAAGAATGGTTAGCGTGTGTGTAAATTGTAGAGTAATGGCCTGGACAGGTAGTGTGGTGATGTAAAGGGCAGATAATGGGAACATCGTCAATGTATGACACCAGTCTCTGTAATTACATTAAAGCTAATACAAGAAGGATGTGAGTAGTAATGGTTTAGGAGAAGGCTTAGGATAACCAATACTACATGTGTCATAGGGATTCAAGAATTTGTTTCATTCTACCCCTTCCCTTTTTTTTTTGACAGAGAGAGACAAAGCAAGAGAGGGAACACAAGTAGGGGCAGTGGGAGAGGGAGAAGCAGGCTTCCCACGGAACGGGGAGCCCGATGCGGGGCTTGATCCCAGGACCCTGGGATCATGACCTGAGCTGAAGGCAGATGCTTAACGACTGAGCCACCCAGGCGCCCCTACCCCTTCCCTTTCAATATGCACTTCCTAGTCCCTATTTATAGATGTACCATTTTTATATAATTAAATGCCAGAGTGTTCTAACCATACTATCCAGTTAAATACAGCGACACATTTAATTTTATTGAGAACACTAGAGCGATCTTAGTGTTGATTTGTCTGCTTTTCAGTGTCATGGAAACATCACATGCAGCAAATGGTATTTGAGAGTGATGGTCAAAGCTATTTTCTAAACTGCTCCCTCCTCCTAACTATATCATGTTCCCAAATAATAACATTCACAAATGCCAGAATATACCATTCATAACTATTCCTTACTGATGGAGGAGATAGCATGGACTTTATCAATATGGTGAACATAACCCTTAGTTTACTGGAGATAAACTAACCTGACTTATGCCTGCTAATAGTACCCACCTTTAGTTCTGAAAAGTGTTCATATTTTGATAAGTCCTACAAGCACCTTTACTTTGGAGTAATTCAGTACTAGCTAGCCATAACTGTACATTTTTTCCTTCCTCAGATTCACAGATTCATGGCATTTTATTGTATGTGCTCTGTGATCAAAAAATGCTAATCGAGGGTATGTGCAAACTATCTTCAGGATACTCAACATTTTTTAAGGCATATGAGAAAGAATACACTTGCCTTACATCAAACCCTCAGCTCAGTCCTCCCTCCTCAGTGAACACAATCATAAAACTTGGGTTTTCCCAAATGGCTGATATCAAGATACAGGATGTGGTTGGCAGAATAATGCCCCCACCCTCAAGGATATCCATGTTTATCCCCAGAACTTGAGAATACACTATGTCACATGGTAAGGGAAATTAAGGTTGCTAATAAACTGACCTTGAGATGGAGAGATGACCTTGATTTGGGGATTATCCAGGTGGTCCTTATAAGTGAAAGAGTGAGGAACCACAGTCAACTCAGAGTGATGCAATTTAGGAATTTGATCCAGTATGGCAGCTGTGAAGATGGAGGAAGGGGGCCATGAGCCAAGGAATGTGGGTGACTTCTAGAGATTGGAAAAGGGTAAGGCAAACAGATTCCCTCCTACTGCTTCCAGAAAGGAGTACAGTCATGCTGACACCTTGATTGAATCCCAGTGACAGCCGTTTTAGGCACCTGACCTCCAGAATTATAATAAATTTCTGCTGTTTTAAGCCACTAAATTCGTGGCAATTTGTGACAGCAGCAATAGGAAACTAATACACAACTTTAAGTAGTGCTGATGCTATGATCATTTATGTTGCACTTATATATAAAATAAAAATTCAGAACAACATCCTCTTTGAGCCTAGAGCCAAGCAGAGGCTTGTTTCTTTAACGAGTTTGTTTGCTTTCCATTGGTAGACAGTAAGATCTACATGTTGGTTTTCTCCCATTTGCCCCCAAATCTAAGAAAGTAAGAGTTAAGTTTTATGGTTAACTCTTATGACTAATAACAGTTAGTCAACTATTAGTTAATAGTTAACTGTAGCCTTTTCTTCATTCTATGAATTTTCTCTTCCCAATTTTTACATTAGGTATTAGTCTTTTACTCTGATTAGTGGTTTTGATAATATCAACTTTGAGTACATTTGTTTATTTTTTTAAGATTTACTTATTTATTTGAGAGAGAGAGAGTGAGCATAAGCAGGAGGGGCAAAGGGAGAGGGAGAGAGAGAATCTCAAGGAGACTCCGCACTGAACACAGAGCCTGAGCAGGGCTTGATCTCATCATCACAACCTGAGCTGAAACCAATAGTCAGACGCTTAACCAACTCTCTCACCCAGGTGCCCCAACTTTGAATACATTTATAAAGAGAAAGGATAAGTTACAATATAATAGTAATAAATTAAAACATAGCTTTATTCTAACTGATTAGATACTGATAGTAAATTTCTATAGGATAAAGAACCAGAAATGTCAGTCTTGCCCAACACACAGGTTTAGAATTAGTCATTAATTTACATTAAGATAATAAAAAAAAAAACTGAAGAAAATAAAGAAAAACAGTGAATGAGGTAATAATTCTTTTCTAATTCTGTTTTCCTTTGTCTATTCTTATAGATGAGGTCAGCAAGTTAAATTGGGAGTCATATAAAACTAGTTCAACCATAACGGTTGGTTAATTAATCAGTCACCGTTTATCATTTTATATTCGGAGTCTAACTAGAATTGTACTCAGGAAAGAAATGAAATATAACCCTATTTCTCCCAACAACTTTCTTATTTATAGAATATTGCTTATGTCACTGGTTTTGGAGTTTATAAATATTTGGAATTTTTTTCCTCAAATCTGTATGAATTACTTTTTTACTGAGTACTAGCTATACATGTTTTACATTGCATATAATTTAGCTTCAAAAGAATTCCTATTTCCTTATGATCACGTGAGATGGTTAGCCAAGCTCTATAGAATGTTATAGAATTGGTTAGCATAGCATGATACAGACATCAAGTTCAATAGAGGCCAAAGAATGGAAAGGTCAAGTTTGCCTGGAGTCTTGCTGTTTCCTAGAAGAGTTGATATGTGAATTAGATTCTTTTCTTGGATAAGTACACTATTAAAACAAATGTGATTTCACAGTATAAACAAATGTGTCATATGTGGGACAAGACACATACCAGAACTTTGGTTTCAGATTTAACATTGGAGAATATTAATGGATAAGAACAAATAGACAAAGACTCAGAGTTTGTATACAAATAACCCTGAAAAGATTCTTACTATTTGTGAATAGAATTAATTTTTAACTGCTCCCTCTTGGTTTTGGTCTTTATTCATTTCCGTATTTATTAAAAAATTAAAATAAAGAAATACTGAAAAGACTTGCAACTACATTGAATCATTCAGGGAAATATACATAAATGTCTGTGTGTGTGTGTGTGTGTGTGTGTATGTTTAACTTGTAACTTTTGAAAAAAGAAATCAAGTTAAAGCATAGTAATGACCCCATGGACTAAATTATTACTGAATCCTGCTTCAATCTAACTCTTAGGTGAGCTGAAATTAATCTCAGTAAGTACAATTGAAAGTAAAGAGTAAAAGCTTACATCAGGCACATTAAAAAATATATTGCTTAACCAACTGAACCACCCAGGCACCCGCCGAAAAATATATTGCTGAGTGCCTATTTTGTTAATTAACTGTGTTAGATACCAGAAGAAAAAATATGCCTGTTTATCTGTAAAAGAGCATTATTACATCGGGCATAAATATTCCAAGTATAGATCTTTGCATGCATGCACACATTCATTCATTAATTCTTCACATATATGTATATGTATATATATATAATCACCTGTTTTTATTAAATAAAAATAATAATTAAAAACAAATCAAGCATATTTCTTTGCCTTAATTGTGGGTATGTCAAATCAGAGTACATAATTCATTTATTTAGCTCCAGACCATAACAAAATTGCTTGACATATTGTAGGTGCTTAATAAATATTTTGTGAACTGATCTAGATTACTGAAATCCAGATTCTGCATAAGGCCGTTGCTTTAAATATTTATGGCAGCTGTGTCCAACCTCCACTTAAGTTCTATCGTTGTTATTGTTTTTCCCTCCCAAGAGAATCATCCCAGTTTTTTCAACCATTTGTCAGACAAGAAGGTTTTTGTCAGTCTCCTATGTATTTCATCTTAACCTTTAAGCTCTGGAAGACTTTTAAGAAACTGCATTCCTTGCTATAGGAGACTATTGAGGGAAAAAAATTAGAAATTCTCCCAAGCTATTTCTAATAGGATGCATATTAGCTAAAATAATGAAGACTAAAGATTTGAGCATGGGCTGAAAATCATAAGATCATGTAAAGTAAGTCACACGACAGATTATCAGGGTTTCAAATATGTTTGGGTCCTTATATATAATATAGTCTCAGTTAACTGATTATTTTAATATTTCAACAGGATTCTTCTATTTCACTTATTTTCAACTGGAGATTGCTTTGTCAGTGTCAGCTTGCTTTCAACCCGGGGGACATTTGTCAGTGTCTGGAGACATTTTTGGCTGTCCCAACTGTGGATGGAGGATACCACTGTCATTTGGTGGATAACAACCAGGGATGCTGCTAAATAGTCTACAAGGCATAGAGCATTGCCAAGGTTGACACACTGATAAATTTGCATTGTAATATGGCTTTCAAGCTACATTTTATAGCATATTAGCAAATAAAAAAGATCTAAAAGGACATCTTCAAATAAATTTGTTATTATCACTCAATTTCCACAGTCACACTAAATGTGAAAGCAAGTTCTGGGATTCATCCAATACTGTAACTTTTTAAGCTTCTCAAGATCCTTGACTATTCCCGAGGTGCCAAACTTAAAAACCAGAGACACTAGGATATCAGAATAGCTAGTCTTCTGTGTCTCCTGAGCAGAAGCTCCTTGCACGTTACCTAGTGCGGGACATAGTCTCACCTTTGGTTTCCAGGAGAACCACTGGGATCCTACCATAGTCAATCTTGCCTGTGGGCCAGGGGCAACTGGTATGCTCCTTAGAGCCTTGAAAACGGGCTATTGAGGCACCAGTAAAACTGGGTTCATTTCATGTTCTCTGATGGTAGGATCTTTCTTATGTATAGATGAAGTTCAGTTACATGATCCCAGCTTGTACCTTTAATACTAGTCCTTTGTCGCAATGTCTTTTGCTGTCCGAAGGAACTAATAATAATAACTCTTAATTAAAAGAAACCCAGAATATTTATCAGCCTGTGAGGCAATCTTTGGCTTTCTTTTGTTTTTCTTTATAATATGCCATTGTGGATTTTCCTGATCACCTCTACCATCTGAAAGCATTTCGTGGCACTTTTCATGTATGTAATATAATACAGTTTGAAGGGGACTGAAATATTCTATGCTTCTACACTTAGGAAGATGAGAGGCAGAATGAGGAGCTCAATTTCTTTGTTGAGATCATTTGGCGTACGTGTTAATTCGCCAAGGTATTGCTCAATTACTGCTCAGACCCTGAGCACTGTACTCTCTTAGTGGGTAAGTATTTATGAAGAGATTTAGAGAAAATACATCACTGGTAAATGTTTACTCGGTGTTTCGTGTTTGATCGTTTTGGTACAATCTTTCGACTAAAGCTGGAATCTATTTTCAATGACTGCATATGAATGCAGCACACGTCCTGCGGCCTAACAGATGCCATCTGTAAAAGCATTTACTTTAAATTAGTGGAATAAGTAATCAAAAGGGCTTTGTACTTAATGCAAAACTTTTGGTGACTATTAAATGCTCATTAGAGGGTGTTTTTGCTGTATGACTGTCAAAATCAGCAGGACGTTTATGTTAGGTTTCCTGAGTGGGTCAAGATTGAATATGATTTTACAACCTAAATAACATAAATGAATGCAGGTTATTTCAGCATCTCCAGATGTTTTTTAAACTCTTTGCCCCTAAACCCAAAACTTAGTGCCATTTCAAATTCTGCAATGGTATTTTAGTAAAGATTTTTTAAATTAAATATTTAGCATGTTTAGATAAGTAGGCTACTTTTTCATACTCCCAACATTTATAAATGAAAAGCAGATACTATCTCTAATGCTAAATATTACTCCAGCCCATCTTTTATGGAAATATATCCCCAGGGAATCAGATAATATTAAATCAGCTTAACTATGCACTTATTACAATAGCTAATTATCTAAAGTTTTTAATTATCTTATGATGGCTTATTTGGTAGATTATGTATGTATTGCAACTTGATTGAATCTCTGGAAATGTCCTTATTATCACTTTGCTTTTAATTAAACATTCAATAGCTGTCTTGTTTAATCTAGAGAGATACATCTATTATTCTCACTGTTGTTATTTATATGGTACTATGCACAGGAATGGTGCTATATAACGAGAATAAATGCTTCACCCAAATCATGGTTCTCACATTGAGGAAATGAAGTCTCACATCTATTAACTGAAGTCTGTAAGTGCTCTGATAATAAAAGATGATTTTGAAGACCCTTCCCGCATCTTGGAGGAGGAAAAAGTCCCAGAGTCCATGGGTCATATTCAACTTGCTTGCAGGCAGAATTGCCCTTCAGGTAGTTAGATCAGCACTGATGGTCAAGTTCAGAAAAGCAAAGCAGAGTTAAGCTGGAGTAATAAAAGCCTGGCAATTTATAAAAATACTTAAGGTCTGCATGTTGTCATTTTCTTTGGGAAATCTATAAATGGGCAAATTAACCTGCTTCTCTACTTTTGAAAATCTTTGCTGTGGGCCTTAATGGTATTGCCCCCTCTGGTTGCCCAGAGTCAGAATTGTCTTCTGATTCTTAAAACTCTAAATGCCCGTCAACTTTGTCTCTGGAGGCTCAAATATACCATACAATCTCAAGAGGAAAAGGGGAAAATTGCCTTGATGTTGTTTCCATTGCAAAGATCTCTTTTCTCTAGGTCAGTTTAAAAAGCCTCTCTCTTCTCTTTTCTAACACAGACTTAAAACAGAAAAAAACCCTGTTAATCCTCATCTGACATGGAGGAATTTACAAACAGCTTCTGAAGGACAAATTCTTTTGGGGGAGAGGGTAATAGAACAGCTGTTAGAAAGTCCACTGAAGTGTCGCCTGTGTTGGCTGGAGGGGTTGATTCTATCCACGTAAGTAACCCCAAGAATGAGGGAATTGAGCTAAATCCCATCTACAATGGGATGAAAAGTATCCTCATTTTATTAATAGCTATTATCTGTTGGAAATGGAATTAGATTCCTCATCATTCCACTATTTATTATTGATGCTTTCTTTCGAATGTTCAATAAAGGCTTCATTGTTTGGATACAAAACCTCAAAAGAAAAAAAGCATATCCTTTACCTTAAGCCCCTCACAGTCTATTGGGAAACATATCTGAGTACAAAATGATAATGCAGTGATATAATGGACTGCTCTGATTTTATAGGTGAGAGTAAAATGCTATGAAAAAATGACGTGCTTATAAAACATAATAAAAGAAATATTGGAGGACGAGGCAACAGGTGAACTTATTCTTGGAGGAAGAGACATAATAAAGCAAGTTGTAAGTTAGGAGGTAAAAGATGAGATGCTATCTTCATGTCAGAGGAAGAAGTACACGTAATGACATGGGGGTGAGATCTTCTGCTTGTATTATGCTTCCAATATTCAAGGGGAATACATCAATTTCTATGCATGTTTATTTATATAACAAATAAATTAGCCATCAATTAGCCAGTCTGATAAATTTCAGCCATATTAATCCCCGAGGTGGTTAGTGTGGCAGAAATAAAATCAGATTATCTCAAACTCATTCAGTAGAATTTACTGTAGAATATCTGAGCAAAACTTTCTCAGTTGGCTCATATTTAAGTGAGGAAAACCATTTTATTGAAAGAAAGAGAAAGCATGCATGCACAAGTTGAGTTTGTGGTGAGTTGCAAGCTAAACTATCAGCTTGTGTCACAGGATACCATGTTTACTTGAAAGAAAGCCTGACATACAAACTGTGTCCATCCAGATTTGAATATGTGGTGACATGTTTTCAAACTGAGTCAGATGAGCATATTACTTCAAGAACAACTAATAAAGTATTAACTACAAATTACAAAATTTGAGCTTCCAATCAAAATTAGAATTTTGGAAAAATTTTATTTGCCACAATGAGCTTGAAATCTTCACAAAATTTAAAGAATTTTTTATTGAGATGATTGACATTGGCAGGCATTTTTTTTTCTAACGTTGTATAACAAAATGTGTCAACATTTGGAAGATCTGCATAACTGAGCGAATGAATATTTTTCAAGGGATGGTGATCCTACAAAATCATGCACATGTAAAGGGTCTATCCAAAGGGCAAGGTAGACCAATGGATTTAATAGAAAAAACTACAGAAAATTTATTGATAAAGTTTCAGTTGCACATTGTAACCAATCTTAAGACAATACCATTTAATAAGCTTGAGTGTAGTATCAATAAATATCTACAAATATCTGAAAAGATTCTTAAGTAAATATTCCTCTCTTCCAATGATATATCTATATTTCTGTGTGAGGCCATATTCCCTTAATTTACTCACCCGGAACAACATATTGAAGCAGATTAAAAGCAGACCCTGATATGAGAACCCAGCTGTCTTCCATTAAACCAGACATTAAAGAGATTGGCAAAACTGTAAAACAGTACCACTCTAGTTGAATTTTCTTAAAAGAATAAAATATAATTATTTTAAAATATATTATTTATATTAATATGTTCAGGTATATTATTATTTTGAATGAATTACTTCATATTTTAAAAATTTACTACATTTAATTGCTTAGATAATAAATATTGGTAGATATAGGTGACAAACACCAAAATTCTTTGAAATTCTCAATAATTTGGAGGAAGTATGACATCAACATACTGAGAACCTCTGTGCACTAGTTTCCTAGGGTTGCAGTAACAAAGTACCTCAGACTGGGTGGTTTAAACAAAAGAAATGTATTCTCTCATAGTTCTGAAAGCTATAAGGTGCTGATTAGGCCATGTTCTTCATGAAAACTCTAGGGGAGAGTCTGTTCCATGCCCTTCTCTAAGCCTTTGCTGTTGCTGGGAATCTTTGACATTCCTTGGCTTGCATCTGCTCAACTCCAAACTCGGGTGTCTTCTCTGTGTGTGTCTGTGTCTGTGTTTCTTAGGACATCAGTCATATTGGTTAAATGGCCTGCCCTACTGCAGTATGACCTTATCTGAATTTACATCTTAATTACACCACAAAGACTATTTCCAAATAAGATCCCATTCACAGGTACAAGGAATTAGGACTTCAGTATATCTTTTGGAGGATACAATTCAACAGACGATAGTCTGTTTAATAGATACACTTAGCATGAAGACACATTGCCTTACAGCCTTTCTTTTCTGTTGTTGCTCTTTTGTTGAGATATTTTTGATTTTTTAAATCTTCTTTATGCTATGCTGTTGTGTAGTTGACACTCAATAAATGATTGCTGAATGAATTGACCACTGAATTAATTGATCAATAGGACCTTGTAAGGGCCCCCTAAGATTCCTTGTTTATTGCTTATTTGCGTCTTTTGAGACTTCAAGGATCCTTTATTTTTATGCATTGTGTGACATAGTTTCCTCCTTGATTTCTTTCTGGAAAGGCAGTGTAATGTATGGAATGAATGTGGAATTATTTACAGATGGCCTTACCTGCTTAAAACACAAAGCCCATCATTTTGGTAGGAGTATAATTTTGAGCCTATTATTCCACATCCCTCAACCTCATTCTTTCCGTGTAAAGATAGGAGTAAAAATGCTGCCCTTAGAAATTTTGTAAGAATTAAATTCGACAATCTATATGAAAGTCTGATGTAATGTTCCAGATCTGGTTGCTCAGAGGAATCCACTCTGAATTCTGAAAGTCTGGGAAGGAGCCCAGGGTTGTGAATTTTTGGCAGGACCTCAGGTGAGGCTGTGTAGACAGGTTTGCGAAGTAGCAGTGCAACGTATTACCCACACGAGGAAAATCAGACTGATTATGTGCTGGAATGGATGCCACTTCCATTAACCTGTCTGGATATCAAAACCTTTAGTAGCGATCTCAAGCAGGGCAGACCCAGTTCAGGTGACAAGTTATATATAACAATACACCAAGGATTTCTTGATAAGAAACATTATAATTATTTTTTTTGTTTTGGTTTCGTTTTTGTTTTTGAAAAGGGAGTTTGTTGAGAAAGACTACATCTGTTTCCTTTTCTTTCCAATGGAGGGCTGCTTTTTCATTAGAATAAGAACTGAAAATACATCTCACATTCAATAAAACCATGACAATATCCTGGGTGGAAGGACACAAAAGCCTCCTTGGGGGGTAGCCCTGTTCCCAAACTTCAGCTTTGAAGTATTGTGTACATTGTAAAACTCCCTGGCTCAGTGCTTGGCATAGATTAGAGGCTCAACAATTGTTAGATTCTCTTCATCTCAGTTGTCTTCAAACAAACATTTTGGGTCATGGATATGCTAAGATCCAATAAGGTGTTTTGTTTCTTCTTTTTTTTTTTTTTTCCTAGAGCTCTTGGGTATGCAGTGGAGACAATGTGTCAGAAGTAGTTTGTACTTCCCTAAGGTAGTCAGCAGCATGCTGAAGCTATTTACTTAAAGCTAATTATTAACAACTTAAATAGCATTTCAAGAGAAAAGGGAATCGGAACTAGATGCTTATGTTTTAAAAAGGATGAAGCAAAGCTATAATGTCGGCACTTTGCAGTGCTTTCTTATCTATCTGGTTATACATTTCAGGAAAATGTTTCTGGCGTTAAAGTTCAAAATGAGCTAAGCTTAGCTTCAAGGGGCAACACGGAGATTCCTGATACTTTTGTTTAATGGTAGCACAACACAGAATAGAGCATCTGAGCTCATATTGTAAATGACATCCTCTGGTCTTTTCCAACAGACAATGTTGTCCAGTGTTCTTTTTAAATCAAACAAAATCTTTGTACGGGTTTCTCTCTGACAGCAGCCCAAGCTGGAGATCTTGATGTAAGGTGGATTCCAATTTGAAAGGAGGGAGGTGCCCAAAAGGAAGAAGAACCCCTCAAATTTTCCAGTCACTGCTGGGTGAGGCTTGGTTAGAATGTGTTAGCGCTTGGTTTGGAACAAGTCACGGTAGGCTCAGCTGCCTGCCTGAAAGAGATCTGCTGTAAACTTACTTATTTAACCTATTAGATGCACCTATCACTTCATTGTCTCTGGCCACATTTACAAGAGCAATAAAGAAAGCTAATGGTTCTCTCCCTGCAACTGGGGAGGGTATCTTGAGTTCAAAGAAGATGCAAGAGTGTGGAGTTCAACTGCCGCTTTCTTAAAAAAAAAAAAAAAATCTTAACATTTTTTTTCTTTCTTTCTTTCTTTCTTTTTTTTTTTTTTTGGATTTCATGCAATAAAATTACAAAGGCAGAGTATATACTTTTAACTGGCACGTTAAAGAAAATAAAACTACAGAAAGCCTTTCACATTCTCCTTCAGGGCAGTCTATATTAAGGGGAGACTTCTTAGAATGGGCACTACGGGAAGGGACCAGTTCCCACATCCCCAATAGCACATCCCATGTGAAGACATGTCCTTGATCAGACATGCTTTTGAATTTCCATCAGATTAATGAGCATGCCACAGCATCCAGCAGATCTGCAGTTGCTGCATCGTGCTGCGTATGCGGGTTTTCTATAGAATTTTAAGTGGGTTAGGTGGCTCCTTTGAGCACGAAAACATGCAGTGATAAGGAAGTCTGTGTGGTATGTATATGGGTATGCACGCTAACATGCATGGACAGAAGTGTGTCAAGAGCAATCTCAATAACTAGACAGGTGAAGTGGTACAGTAGCCAAGTTAAAGGACATAGATTTCACTCAACATCTGGTTATTAATTATTTCCTACATATATACACGATGTTAACAAATACAATTAAGCTAAGACATGGTAATCTGCTCACTTGAGCTCAGAATTTCTAGTTCTTTGTTATTTTCATTTCACTGAAGTGGTAAGCCACAACATGTGTCGAATTATGTCAAAGGAAGATGGGGGGGGACCCACAATAATTGACCAAGGATCAAGGCAAATGAAGGATATACATTTTGAAATCATTTCCAACATAATAAATTACCTGTGCTTCAAGTACCACAGAACCTTCAAAGGGCACAGAAGTTCACATCAGAATGCATACAACAAATCTTCTTTATCCCCTTCTAATTGATTCCACTGTTCCCATTGCAAACCAACAGTAAAAAAAATACTGAATTTTTCTTTTCTTTTACTTAAATATTAATATTGCTAAGTTTCTGTTTACTATACTTTGTGGAAAATTGCATAGCTAACATGTCACCAACAATGATGGAAGAGATTTCGTGCCTAACTCCATAAATCAATAACTATTTAAATAGATTTCCTTTAGAAAAATCCCGAAGACATTTCCTTTAAAATTTCGTTTGAGTTTATTACTATATGAAATCATCAATTCTGGGTCCTTGGGGATAAAAAGATTAATCTTACCAACTAACACTTTATATCCTAGTTGTAGAGATAACACCAGGGCATAAGTCAATATAATCTAAGAGGGAAATATTAAATACAACAATAACAGTACACTTACATTTTAAAGTAAATTCAGAAGAAGAAATTATTTCAGAGAATTTAATTCTTTTTAATAAATCTTTCTTGGCCAGATAGGATATAAAAAATTTTGCTATGTATTGGGAATTCAAAGTTGAGTTTGGAATAATCTTTGGCCTCGAGGTGGATAATACACTGTGGAGAAGATAATTGTGAATCAGGGAATTGATGAAAGAGAGGAATGCAGAAATATATAGATGTAGAAAGACTAATTCTCCTGTTCTTGCTTGAGAATATTAGGAGGATGAGGGCCCATTAATGAGCACATCAAATAGGAAGGCCTTACTGTGTGAAGGTTGCTTGACAGGGACAGGTAGGAGACAAGATTGGAAAACGGAGCAGAACCAGGCTATCATGGACCTCCGAGGGCTCCAGGTTTTCAGTTCAATATCTGAGAATTTGAAAATGAGTCTGAGTATGTGAGCAATAGGATTGGAGAGCTCTGATCTAGAACAACAAAATATGGGTTTAGAACAAAGGTGTTTGGATTTAAAAAAACCCATGAAAACCTAGAGGTAGGGACCTACTTATAAGTTATGCCATTGGGTGGGAGGGAGAGGATTTGAGGGAAGTTATCAGGGGCTATGTGGTATCGTCCGTGGAATTACAAAAAAATGGATGCAAAAAGATGCTACAGAGGCAAGAATAATGCTTCGATAAAAATTGATACAGGAGGAAAAGGGGGTGGAGTCAAAGCTAACGCTGAGTATTTAAACATGGCTAACGTGGAGGCTGGTGCAATTAATGCAGAAATAAAGGAACTAGAAGAAAGAATTTGGAAGAACAGGCAGACTGAACTCGAAGAGCTGATGAGTTTCTATGGTGTATGCCCAGCAGGCAATCAGAAATCTGGGGCTGGATCTCAGGAAACAATCAGGGGTGGAATAAACATTTGTAAATCGTTTGAAGAGAACTATAATCCGAAGTCATGAGATTGATTTAACAAGATTGCCACGAGACAGAGAGTCAGGGGTAGATCTCAGAACAGCCACAGTGGGAGTCGGGAAGTGGGACACAAAAGGAAGCAAGCAAAGGAAACAGAAGAGGGCCAAGGGTAGAAAGGGAGTTTACACAGGGCAGCACAGGGTCAGATTGCAGCGCATAAAACAATGTCTCTTTTGGAACACACTCGTGTTTTATTTGGAAATAGCCAATATTTATGTTTTGCCCTCATCTTTACCTGGTATACAAGGAATACTCACTGATTCTCAGACATTCCTATTTTGAAAATACGTTTGGTTTCCCCTAAGCTAAAAAATGATGGCTTGAACTATGTTTACATCTAGTGTGTAGTGTGGGTTTACCAGTTTCGTGTCCACAAGTCACTTTCCTAAATATGCATTTTCAACAGTTGGTCTTAAGTAGCAGTAATTAAAGTTGACATCCGACCTGCATTGAAGGAGCTCTTGTGCTGTGTACTCAGCACGGCAGGTCACCTAGAAACAAAATACCCTGGGAATACGCAGAAAGAGAGTTTGTGTTTGGCCTGAAGTCACTGATGCCTCAATGCAGGAAGGAAGAGCTGATAATAACTCGAAGCTGTGGACCCACCTCCCTCACTTTCTTCTCTTTTCTTTTTATCTTTTCTCTCTTCTAAGTCTTCGGTTAGTCTAAGTAGAGGAAATTCACACTTACATAATGAACTAAAATGACTTCATGTGAGAAAGGATCATTATATTCTCAACATATTTTTTTCTCGCCACAGCACCTACATGCACACAAATAGAGAAATATATTTAGGAAAGGGATTTTTGTTGACGGTAGTTTTCTTTCCATCTCAAATATCCTCCATTCCCGCTATACACTCCTTTGTTTCAGACTTAGGCCTTGGAAAATGTTAACATTTTAGTATCATTACTTAAGCATCTAAATAACATCCATACTTGCACAAATTCCATGTTTTATGTATCTCTTTGTTTGTTTTACATAACAGATTCATTTATTTTAAATAACACTCAATTATTTCTGAACTAATGCAAATTGGTCTAGTTATTTCACCTTCAGAAAAAAATACAAGGTTGTCTATTTCTTAGTCTTTACTAAGATACAATATTTATTTGTTTTCTTAGACTTTGAATTGTAAAATAGCTGAACCTCTTAGAAATATTACTTGTTCCTGGAGGAAAAAAAAGCACCAGGATCCCAACTACCATCCACCTGTGTGGTCACTGGTCACTGTCTTCAGAATCTCAGACTGTTTTTCAAGTCCTTGTTTGTCTTTTGGGTGACCTTTCTTGTGAAAATAGGTTACCTTGTTACTCTGAATATCAATTACAATGTCCTTGACTCCCTCTTGATAGTATGGAATTGAATTCCTCTTCCACTGAGTGTCCACAATAAAGGACTTATTCAGCAGGCTGAAGATGGTGTCATTTGAAATGGCGAAAGGAAGCCCTCATTTTCATTCCAATTAGTGAAGAAGGGAGAGAGCTGCTGTCTTACCTTTACTTCTCATTGCCTAGGAAAGGAACGACACCGGAAATTGGACCCCAGCCCCTGCCTAGGCTGGTCGAAATCAGCCGTATCTAGCAGACAAGAGGCAGTTTGTGAATATGGAAGCCTGGCTTTCAAATTGTCTTGGGTTAGTTACCAACATTTTCCCCAGAGGGAAACATAGTGCAATGATCCTTCCCTTAGTAATAAGATTTTCCATGAAGGCAAGTTAAGAGTGGAATAGAAGGAGCCTGAGGATGAGCTATGATTGTCTTGTGTAAACAAAAAGTTCCATGTTGCTTGTTAGCTGTTCTTTACCTTTTAGGGCAGACAGAGACCAAGAAGATACTAATATTTGTAGATGACGTCAATTGCTTATTTTCCCCAGTATGTGAATGTGATTTTTTAGTACTGATATTATCTTACTTTTATGGACTCTCTTCCTTGCCATCAATATATATTTATGTGGGGAAATATTGTATTTTGTTTAGTTGCAAAGGATTAATTAAAAATAAAGTATTATATTTTAAGCAATTTAAAAAATTCTATTTACACCCAAATAAAAGATATTATGTGCTCTAATTAAGTAGTTTTAGAGTCATACTAAATTCACTAGAATAGAAAGAAATTATGAAATATTTGAGATGCAAAAAAGAGTAATGTATACAATCTGAATTTTGTCTACTCCTGTCTTCATATCTGTTTCAGTGAAGAATAAGAGTTTGTATTTCTTTCATTTTTTCTGGTTCAGAGTGATTCAGGGAAAGGCAGAATTAGAGAAGTTGGGGAAAAGAAAGAAATATATGAGGATAGATTTTGCAAGTTACAGATAAGATAAAATGATAAGACCAGATGGAAAAGGGCATTGAGGTTTTAGAGAAATTTTTGAAGAATCGTTATAAAGAAATGTTCACAAAACAGTATTAAGTAGAATGAGGGCAGTGCTGAGTACTTATTTTATAAGGGACTCAGGAAAACTGCATCAGATAGACAAATAGTGAACATAGTGCATCGTCAATGATTAAAAATTTTTTGCTGGGTGTTATATGGAACTAATGAATCATTGAACACTACATCAAAAATTAATGATGTGCTATATGTTTGCTAATTGAACTTGATAAAAATTTTTCTAATCAAGGAGATACTATAATTGGAAATTTTTTATTCCAGATAAGATCTTTTGTATTATATCCAGGAAAATTATGAGAACCATTTGATGTGAACGTTAACAATGTTATTTTGTCACAAGTGTCTCAGTTTGAATAATTACACATTTTTTTTTATTATGAGCTATTATGAGCAAACTATACCTATATTAGAATCACATAAAGGTAATACACATCAATTCTATGTTGTCCACCTTCTATGCCCGCTGATGTACTGAGGACCAATGGAGTCGTTGAGTACAAGTTATTTATTTATACAATATGCACTGGTCAATCATTAGGAGGTCATCAAGAAGTAAACTGAGATGAATCAAGTCAAAATCTGGTTAAGAGATCTTCACCAGCTGCTCTTCCCTGTTTTCCTGGACTGCTAACCTGGACTGGGTAGAAGATGTGGTCTAAATACACATTAAGTGCAGAACTTGAGCCTCCTGTGGCTTCGTTCTGGATGAGACCCATAGAACTACCATAAAGGGTGAGGGAGTTTCCCATTAAGCAAGAGTATTGCCCATGGCGAAGTTTTCCTCATTGCTATACAGAACTGTTTTGTGTTCTCTCTATACTTTTAATTATAACTGGAATGTTGAAATTATAACATAAAGATCAGTTGGTCTATTCATTCTTTTGGTTATTCATTTAATCAACTACAACTGATTTTCAATTTCAATACTGTATGTATGGGTCTGGATGCTGGCATGAAACAGGAAATAAAACACATGGTGCTCACCTTCATGGATGTTGCCATCTCCTAGAAATCAAACAAACCTAATAGGAAAATTACTGTAATTATTATCATGATGATTACAATGACAGGTTGTACATACTGTGAAGAGGAGACAGGGCCAGCTTCGTCAGGGCACAGCCTGCATGGTCATTCAGGGGCTCCTGCTTAGAAGGGCCAACTCTTGGGTTAGTGCTCTGCTGGCATCTTCTGAAATTGTACATAATTTTCCAATGGGGCTCCATATTCTCACTTTGCACTGGGCCCTGCAGATATGAAGCTGGTCTTGAGAAGATGCTACAGTAGTGAAAAACAAGGGGGTACCTAGGTTAGAGATGATAATGAAGGAGCACTACCTCGGAGAAGGTCATTCCAATCAGGTTTCTCCTACATCATACGCGTAGGTTAAAAATAACCAGACCCAGCCCTTTCCCTGTTCCTAATCCACCTGCAGCCCTGGCTAAAGGGATGGCAGTCACAGAATGAACAAGTTAACTGGTAGGAGGCAGATAGGTACATAATATAGTTCCAAACGCTTTTTTTGAAAACTATGAAGAAATGCTTTTTAAAAATGGACAAAGGAGGGGTGCCTGGGTAGCTCAGTCATTTAAGCATCCCAACTCTTGATTTCATCTCAGGTCTTGCTCTCAGGGTCTTGAGTTCAGGCCTGTGTTGGGCTTCATGCTGGGTGTGGAGCTTACTTTAAAATAAAATTAAATTAAAATAAAATAAAATAAAATAAAATAAAATAAATAAAATAAAAAAGGACAAAGGATACAAAATTCACAAAACAATAAATAAAATAGGCTAATAAAATATGAAAAGATGGCTCTCTCAAGAATCAGAAGTATAAAAAGTAATCCAATAGCAGATAATGGACCTGTCAAATTGGCAATAAAAAAATATGATGTCCAGATTTGGTGTATTAGTCAAAGTACTTGTTGTAAGAAATATAAGGTTTATCTGGGTTACACCAGGATAGTTTATAAGAAAGAAGTTAGATAACTCACAGGGTTGGGGAGGGGTATTAGAGAATGAAGCCTGAAACCAAGCGTGACAGCATAGTGCCCCAAACCATGCTTAGCAATTGCCCTGAAAACTTTCCAACCAGGGAATGGCAGAAGAACTCCCGCAAACAAGGGTGGCAAGAAGAAGGACCATTCCACTATCAACAAGGTAGTGAGCAGAGAGTCCACCATCAACATTTACAAGCCCATCCATGGAGTGGGTTTCGAGAAGTGTTTCCATCCGGCATTCAGAGAAATTCGGAAATGTGCCATGAAGGAGATGGGAATTCCAGATGTGCACATTGAAACGGGGCTCAACAAAGCTCTCTGGGCCAAAGGAATAAGGAATGTTCCATACCGTATCTGTGTGCGGTTGTCCAGAAGATGTAACGTGGATGATGATTCACCAAACAAGCCCTCTACATTGCTTACCTGTGTACCTGTCACGGCTTTCAAACATCTACAGTTACTATGGATGAGAACTAAGCACTGATTGTCAAATAAAGGTATGAAACTGCAAAAAAAAAAAAAAAAAAAATTAAAAAATTAAAAATTGCCCTGAAAAGAAAACCACCACAAATGCTACTGTGCCATGTAACAAAAGTAAAAACCATTTTCATTTCTTCTCCACTTAAGACACTTCCGGATCAGGAAACTTAAAACTATTTTACCCAGCATCCTGACACTCATTCCATTACCACTTGCAGCATGACGGATTTTGTAAAGGGCTTTCTTCCTCATGCCACCTATCACACATACAGCATTACTCATGTTGAAGAAAAAATGATAAATTGAACTTTTTTAGAGCTCAAAGTCTGTATTTATCAAAAGATATAATTAAGCCATGGGCTAGAAAATATATCTACAGCTTGTTTGACAAAGACTTATAACCAAATATATAAAGAACTCCAAAAACCCACAATTAAAAGGAAAACAACACATTAAAAAAAAAACCTTAAACATAGAATTACCTCATAAATCAGCAATCCCACTCCTACATATCTACCCAAAAGGATAGAAAACAAGTACATGTCCACACACCTTTATAACAGCACTATTCACAATGGCCAAAAGGTAGAAATAACCTAAATGTCCAAAAACAGATGAATGGAAAAACAAATTGTTTTATACTTACAATGGATTATCATTTTGCCATAAAAAGAAATGAAGTAGTGTCACATGCTACTCCATGGGAGAACCTCCAAAATACTGTTATTTATATTCTTAAGCCCTTCCAAGGGTAATTTTAAGTGAAAAGAGTCAGACATGAAAGGTCACATATTATATGATTCAATTTATATGAAATATCTGGAACAGATCAATCTATAGAGACAAGACACAGATCAGTGTTGGCAAGGGGTCAGGATGGGTGGAGAATGGGAAAATTGCTTAATGGGTATGGGGTTTGATTTGGATTGACAAAAGTACTCTGGAATTACAGAGAGGTACTGGTTGTAGAATATTGTGAATGGACTAGATATCACTGAATTATTCACTTTTAAATGGTTAATTTTATATCAATTTCACCTCAAAAATTATTTTTAAAATGTATGGTCAAAAGACTAATACACTTCACCAAAAAAAAAAAAGATATGTGATATGATAGGCAACACACATGTGAAAAGAGCATCACCATTATTAGTTATCAAGGAAATATAAATTAAAGCTTCAGTGAGATACCATTTTACACCCACTGAAATGTCTCAAAGAAAAACGAAGTATGACCGAAAAACATTAAATATTAGGGAAATGTGGAGGAACTGACACTTCTCATATTTTGCTGATGGGAATGTCAAATAGTTCAGCCACTTTGAAGAAGCCACTTTCTTATAGAGGTAAGCATACAGCCAGTGTATGACCCATTGGTTCCACTCTAATCATGTACCCAGCATACATGAACACATATGTCCATAGAAATGACTTGTTCAGAAAAATTCATAGCAGCTTAATTCATAAGAGCCCCAAACCAGAGAGAATGCAACTGTCCATCACTAGAAAAATAGATTAAAACAACAACAGCAACAACAATCCCCTGTCATAGACTCATACAATAAATTACTGGTCAGCAAGAAAAATGAACACACTACAGATCCACACAACAGTGTGGATGAATCTCAACAAGGGCATTGTAAGAGAGATCGGTTGGGCACACAAAGGAATATAGTGATTAATTCATTATATAATGTCCATGAACTTCCACAATATACTGTCATATCAAAAAGAGGGTTTTTTTTTGGGGGGGGTGCATTAAAAGGGGAGGAAAGAATGATCTGAGGTGCATTAAAAGGGGAGGAAAGAATGAAATGCTCGATAAAGTGTTAGTTGCTTGAATATAAAGAATTTCCAAAATTCATAGGGCTGAACACTTATGATTTGTACATATTTTACACTGACGATGATATTTTTCCTTTATTAATCAGTGTGATTTTTTTTCACATATTTCTAACACAACTGATTTTATGACATTAAGTTGCTCCGGACAACAATGTCTTAGCTATTACCCCTTCTGTAACAGGATTATATATATCCAGTTTGAATATATATTTTGCTGTTTTTCTTTCAGAGAGGAGTATCATACCTGTGCCCAGTCTCATTTGGCACACTAATAATCATGCACCTGCTGATTTGCCATCATATGACATAATTTCCTAAAGTGCCACCTGCGATCGAACATATTGTACTGCCTCAATGTAAAAACTTTATGAATATTAAAAACAAATCCTTCTGCTTCCTTGTATGTACTTGGCTTCACATTCTACTCGCCGTGCCTAACCCAGGTGTTGATTTAAAATTCAGTGGCACAAAACGATTATCTATCATTCTAAATTATCTCATATTCTTTTAATCCTTGTTGCCTCTAAGACCGAAGCCTGGAAAACACTTCCTTTCCAATTGACCATATAGCACATTTTGTCATTAAAAGCTGATGCTTCATCATTTGGAATTTCATTCTAAACAAGGATTCATAAGTGAGCCTTCTAGCAGCTGCCTTGTCAGGTTTGTGAAAGGGAAAAATTAAATCTACTATATTTATTCCAAGCTTCCTCTGTAATGGATCTCATATGAGAGCTTAATTTTATTTTCTGTTTATCAGAAATAAGGCCTATCAAAGACATGGTATGCAGGTAATTATGTAAAGCCATCACACAGATGGTGGATAATAATAAGAAATTGTTGATGAAAATCTGTCCCTTTAACAAGCAAAGAGAAATGGCATTTGACTCTCCTTCTTATAAATGTTAATACCTAGTGCTTGGTTGTACTTCCACTTAACCAGAAAAAAGAGATCTGGCATTGATAGTAATTTGAAGGGGTGAGATAACGCACAGCCCTTCCTTTATTCTATCAGCATAGCCGGGAGTGATTGATAGAGAATGCATAGATGATAGATAGAGAGATAGATGGATAGATATATGATAGATATGTAAGTACATATCTGCATGCATACATACATACATAGACAGATAGAGACATAGATAATTAAAATCGTCAAACAGAATGCTGCCACACACTCATGAATAGTCTTCTATGAATGACATTTACCCTTCTTAAACAATTTTTTAAAGTTAACTTCATGGGTGTAGATTGTGGCATTGGCCACTGACTTAATTTTTTGTCTCATTTATAGTGTTACTGTTAAAATGGTAGACGTGAAAAATCATTAGTCCAAATATTCATTCATTTCTTCATTTAGAAGTACTTTTAAAGAGACTGACATGTTCCAGGCACTGTGTGAGTTGTGAATAAGAGCAACCGGGGTTCTACACATGGAACCTGACGAGTAGCACAGAAAATGAACAGATGGCTATAAGTCTCTGAGACGAGATTAAATTCATCAAACATGTATTCACTCAGTCAGTATTTACTGAAGACTTACTATCTGCCAGCCCGAGGTGGGAGAGTGGGACCGAAAGGAAAACAGCTATGAGGAGATTCAATCCAGGGAGACTAGAGTCAACATTTTCAACCTCCCCAAATTTAAATGTGTTAATA
Organism: Neomonachus schauinslandi; assembly: GCF_002201575.2. Lineage (NCBI taxonomy): Eukaryota > Metazoa > Chordata > Mammalia > Carnivora > Phocidae > Neomonachus > Neomonachus schauinslandi. The sequence continues at coordinate 6,984,530 of NC_058405.1, forward strand.
TAAGTAAAGTTCTCACCACTGTGATTGTCACTTCTTAGGCGTAAAATTAATGTTAGTTACAATAGTAGAAGTGTAAGTTGTCATCATCCTCCTCCTCATCATCTTCTTCATCCTTATCATCCTCCTCCTCCTCATCATTGTCATCCTCCTCCTCCTCCTCATCATCTTCATCCTCCTCATCATCATTGTCATCCTCCTCCTCCTCATCATCATCATCTTCATCCTCCTCATCATCATTTTCATCATCCTCATCGTCATCATCGTAATTGTTAAACCCACAGTACCTATTAAGCTTTTTTTCCTAGTTTACATTTGTACCGCCACCATTCTTTCTTTAGGGAAAAAACCAAATGGTTGAAACAACCATAAAACGAACAAAATTTCTATTATCATTTCTTGTGATATATTCCGATAACATCATTAATAATCAAGTGGAAATAAAGAGTCAAAAATAATGATCAGAAAAGCATATGGCATCAAAAGTGCAAAATGGGAATGAAATTTATTAGTTAAGATACATTTTAATGTTATATTTAGAATATTGATGTGCAGACAAATGTGTGTAGACACTTGTTTAGAGCATTTCTTTTTGGAATTATTGAGAGACCCACTCCCTATCAAATGCCAATTTGAATCAATCACTTAGAAAGATAATTGGTATAAAGGTAGGAATGAGGGACCACTAAATCAATGCAATGTTATTATAATAATTTAAAATGTAATTTAAAATGACTTATGATAGATTTTCTTAATCTTGACGCTGTTGGCCTTTGGGGTCAGGTGACTATTTGGGGAGTTCTGTTTTGTGCATCGTACATATTTAGCAGCATCCCTGACCTGTACCCATTAGGAGCCACTAGCATCCCCCCTGCAGTTGTGACAACCAAAAATGTCCCAGAGGAGCAATATTGCCACCTATTGAGAACCACTGACTATGAAGCAATGATCAAGAAGAATAGGCGTATAGGCCTCTGTAACTTAGAAAACCAGAAGTCTTCGAGAAATGGTTCATGCATAAGAATCTCTGCCCGACCTGATAGAAACTATGGCTGAGCATGACTAGGGAAAAAAATCAAAATGTTAATTACTTAGATTTGGTGTTCTGGAACCATTTGAATATAACCTGAAATATATGCACAGGCTGAAACAAATGAAAGCAGTCAGAAAAATCTCCAGAAAATGTAAAATGGTGAATATTTTTAAAAAGTGAGCAATCCTATAATTTAGTGATAATAAAGAGTCTTAATTATGAATTTTGTTTCTTTCTGCACATGTCTAAATGTTGTACTTCTTGGATTACAAATATAAAGCAAAGTTATCAGATATAAATTTTGGCTATGCAATCATATTTTTACTTTCTGTTAAAAGATCAAACATATGTAGGCAAAACAGGTTAGCGTCCCCTTTCTCAATTATCTGAATAGCGTTTATCTCTACAAACTAAACTTAATGAAACACCTGGTGTCTTTAAGAAATTTAAACAATTTTCCAGGTATTTTATCAGTAATTTCCACTCATTTCAAGTATAGAAATTTCCCGACTGGTTAGGACTTATTTATGTTAATTGTAACTTTCACTTAAAGTATTTTTAAGGTGGGCGGAGAGGGCAGTGTGAAGTTCCTACCAATTCTTTAGTTTTAAGAAATAAATTAAAATGACAGACACATCAGTATTGTTAACATAAAGATGTTAAAACAAATACTGAAAATCCAAATTATTTTGGAGTTTGCAGTGGCCAATACCAACTCATTTTGATATTGTATTTATGTGGCAGAGGGTGGAATTAAGTGTGGGATTGAGACTTGTTCCTGTGTGTTGTTAAAATCAGTCTCGGGCCCCCTGCTACCCCATCCCTGTGTGTAGATTTAGGCTCACTTTCCTGTATCCTTCTACACTGGTCTTAATCCACTTTGAACATTGACCATGGACCTCCTCACTACAATTTCAACCAGATAGTCCCAAGTATGCTGTTAAGCATATTAATAACAGAAGATTCTTATAAGCCTTAAAGAAGGGGAAAAAAAAAAAAAAACTTGTCCTTTGTTGCATTTTGTGGGGGGGATACCAGATTTTATTAAGGAAAAGGAATTTCTTTCAAGGAAAAGAAAATGTGGGCTCTTTTTCAGTGTGTATGAAACTGACAATCCATGGTATAAAAACAATGATGATTCCAAATATGTAAAGAATTTAGACATAACGTTTCCAAACATTGTGTCATAAGCATATGGAATGCATTGACCAAAATCGCCATCAAAGCAAACCTAAATGAGCTTACAAATCAGACATTTTTACATCAGGAAGAGGATTACGGCATAGAACGGCAAGTCAGCAAACAGAATTATAACAAAAGTGGACAGACTCTTTGAGACACATGGCATTTTCAGTTCATCCATCTAAAATATAAATCTATACTTTTAATTAAAATATGCCTCCCAAAGCCAGTGCACATGGCTTAGCATGCTTAGAATTATGCTGGGCTTGGCCTAGGGCATAATTTATATAGGTGGTTCGAGTCCTTGGCTCACTAATGAAAAACATGCGATACTAGAAGGAAAATTGGGAGCAATTTCTATCATGCCAGTTAAGCCTAGCATTAATTTTACTGGGAAACTTAGTGTCCTGTTAGCAAAATGAAGTCTGTAGTTCAGTAGATCAGAGTCAAAATATGCACACATCTACTGGGAGAGCATGCATTAAATATTTTAACAACCTCATTTCATACTTTCAGATTGGATGCTGGCTTGGGCCTGGACACAAGGATTCTCCTGTGCTGCCTGAACGGTGGTCTCCAAACTCATCCCATGGGGCTGCTGCAGGCAGGGATCTTCATTGACTTTTTCTTGCCTCCTGAAACCTCTTCCTTCTCTTCCCACTTGTCACTGGCCAATGCACAGATACTGTAAAAAGGAATGTTTTCTTATTGCTTCTCATTTTCTGGGAGGCAAAACTATACTAGACACTATGAAGTGTTTTATAACACACTGATATATTAAATCTTAATGAAAACACAAAGAAGCCAGTTTTTTTGGTATTCATTTTACAGATAACTGTTCACACAGTGGCCCTTGGTTTTTGATCTCTCTGCTTATATGACCATTTATGTTGCAAAGGGTATGCCAAGTACTTTCATCCTTACAAAATTCGGAGAGATGATGGTTCATGTTACTGTTCTGGGTTGAATTGTGTCCTCTCATTCATGTGTTGAAGTTCTAACCACAGTATTTCAGAATGTGACTTTATTTGGAAATAGGGTCCTTGCAGATGTAACTACTTAAGATAAGGCAAACCTGAGGAGGGTGGCCCCTTATCCAATAGGATTGCTGTTTTTCCAAAAAAGAGGAAACACACAGGGAGAACACTATGTAAAGATGAAGGCAGAGATCAGGATGATGCATTTACAAGCCAACGGACACCCAGCATTGTCAAAAAATCACGGGAAACATGGAACCACATGGGAGAGGCATGGACCTGCTTTGCTCTCAGGAGGAACTGACATCTTAATCTTGGATGTCTAGCCTCCAGAACTGTAAGCCAACAAAATTTGGTTATTCTAAATCATCCTTTTTATGTACTTTGTTATGGGAGCCACAGGAAAACTAATACAACTATACAAAAGTAATACAACTGATACCATTTTATAATTGAAAAGATGGAGGCCCTTGAAGGTCACAATGCCAACCTAGGCATAAAAGTCAGACTGTCCAGGCTAAGTCCAGCAGCTTCAGAACACACAGTCTTCCTCCTTCACTTTCCTTCTCTGTAGCTTTCTTAAAAAAAAAAAAAAAAAAAAAAAAGTATTTATTTGAGAGAGAGAGTGAGAGAGCACACAAGCAGGGGGAGGGGCAGAGGGAGATGCAGACTCCCTGCTGAGCAAGGATCAGGACATGGGGCTCAATCCCAGGACCCTGGGATCATGACCTGATCTGAAGGCAGACACTTAACAGACTGAGCCACACAGGTGCCCCTGTAGGTTTCTTTCTACCTGACTCTGCCCAGCATAGTATTCTGGGAATTGTCAATCACTCTTCCAAGGCCTAGAACTTGGACAATTGATTTGTTGGCAGAAGCTGAAGACAAGACATTTGAGTCAGTAGTGTTTTTCTCAAGGAAATCTATTAAAGGTGATATAAAAACTGGTTCTTAGCAACACAGCTCTTACCCCACAGAAACCAAGAGCCTGGCTTCTTCCCCTCCCACCGCCTGTGCCTGTCCCCACCGCAAACACCCTCTCTGGGTAGTATAGACCCATCTTTTACTAAGTCATGCTCTCGTGCCTGCTCTGAATGGCCTGGGAAGGTTTAATACTTACTCAGCGCTTCACAACGGTCTTGCGGGAGGGGCGGTGGACAGATAGTGAGCAACGTTATACTTTACCTTCTGTTTAAGCTTGGGTCATGAAGAGGGTTATCCCAAGTCTCTTTGATAGTCCCTTATTCATATATCGGTCTACAAAGAGCAGGGGAGCAGCGGTGAGTATCCCCCCCATGGGTGACGGGCCTTGAGGATCACGTGCTTTTGCTAATTCTGCCTGGCAAGCTTAGGTGGCTTCTTAACATCCAGCCATTCCCAGAGACCTTCTGCCATCCCAGGAGTCGATTCTACTCTCAGCACTTACTCTGCTTTCCTTTCCTTCCTTCTCCCCACCACTCTCCACTCCTTTTATCTGTCTACAGCATCTTTCCCTTCTCTTCCTGGCATTCCCGCTGGATGAGGTGTTGTTCAGTGCTTTCTCCACACCAGCGACACTTGTTTTGTCGCTGGGCTTTTTTTTTTTTTTTCCTTCTTATCACAGACCTGGTAACCATCTGCTCCCAATCTTTTATTTTTTTGAGTAGAGGGGTGCTATTCTTTTTTTTTTTTTTAAGATTCTATCCATTTATTTGAGAGAGAGAGAACGAGAGACAGAGAGCATGAGAGGGAGGAGGGCCAGAGGGAGAAGCAGACTCCCCGCTGAGCAGGGAGCCCGACGCGGGACTCGATCCCTGGACTCCAGGACCACGACCCGAGCAGAAGGCAGTCGCCCAACCAACTGAGCCACCCAGGCGCCCCGAGGGGTGCTATTCTTGAATCCTCTGCCATTCTGATAACTGCATCTCTGACACACCCTTTCTCTTTTACTTACTGCCAAGACTAATTTATATTATTTATTTTTATTTTTTTAAATTTATATTATCTTAAAAATAAAAATACTGGGATGCCCGGGTGGCTCAGTTGGTTAAACGTCTGCCTTCTGCTCAGGTCATGATCCCAGGATCCTGGGATCGAGTCCCATATCGGGCTCCTTGCTCAGCAGGGAGCCTGCTTCTCCCTCTGCTTGCTGTTCCCCCTGCTTGTGCTCTCTCTCTCTGACAAATAAATAAATAGATCTTAAAAAAAAATAAAAAGAATAAAGATACTGACATTTCAAATCTGTCTTCAGTGGCCAACGGATCTTTGGAGAAAAACTATTGTTGCCCTTAGACATTTGATTCAGTGGCTTCATCCACCTGGGATTTGAAGAAGTTATGGGGCAAACTGCAAAAGCATAAGCTGTAGAAGCTGTAGCTCCTAGCAAGGTTACTGTACCTGCATGACAATTCAGTTGCTGCACTAATAACCATTCCATCGTTCTAGAAAGGACACAGCCTTGAACTATGATGAAGTCAGAGTGTAAATGACACGGAGTCCCTACCCCCACCCCCACCCTGCCAAAGGGGCAGGGGGAAAACATCCTGCATGAGGAGGTGGAGTCCTTCCACTCTCCCCCCACCACAATGGTGACACTGCCTTGTCACGGATATGTCACATGATCCCAATCACATTGCTCTGGTGTTTGCATCTGAAAAATAAAAGACCTTGGATCACACAGTTTGTAAAGTCTCTCGGCATGTCTAAAGAAAATCCATTATAAATTGTCCAAACCTGTTTTTTACATGGTTTTTAAAAATCCACCAAGAAATAAGATAAATATGATAAAGAAGAAAAGAGAGAATAATAAAGACCCCCAAAGATGAGAGATAATACCGAATCGCTTAAAACTATTACATACTCCCACTTGGAGAAAGTATGTCAGAAGTTACACAGCAGGCATGTCAGGAAAAGATGCACAGGGCATCTGCACCCCACGGTCAGGACTGAGGAGGAGAGCAAGCAGCAGGAGCGAGTGCTGACCATGTGAGAAGGGGTTGGGCTGCATTTCATTCAGAGGAAAAACACAGCTGAAAAGGAGAAAGAGGTTTCATAAATTATGAAATGAAAAACTATAGATTTAATTACCAAATAGATTGGATTTTGAATGTGGGAGTTATCACATGGTAAGGCATTTGTCTGCAGGATGAAGTTGATCAATATGGGAGGCTAAGAGACTCTCTCCTCTGTCTCTCTCAGAAAACCTGCCGTCCACCCCGAGGCTGTCCGCACTGTCACAGAGTCACCTGGTGACCACAGGGACGAGTGAGTTCCTCTCTTGTGAACTTCAGAAAGTTGTCTTCTCACTTTTGGAGATTGCAACTCTTTATACCATCAAAATTCAGTGAGAACCATCCCCACGGATATTATTACCTTATTAGAAATTACAACTGACGAAACTATAAATGTTTGTTTACAAATTAACAGAAAATAATGATAAAGCCATAAAGTGTTATAATAAATATAATATTTTCATGAAAAATAACTATGAAAACAATGAGGAGGATGGAATTGCATTCCATATTTGCATATCTCTTTAATGTTCAGCTTAATTGAAGCTAGCTGGATGCTCACATTTGTTTTGCATTCAATCTGCAGCTGTATGTGTTTTGATTGAATTATATGATTAAAATCCAGCTTCAAACAGATACATAGTATTTTAGTGGCTATTTCAAATCATTGGGGATATTTTTTTTTGATGCTACAAAATGGTGGGTTTTTTTAAAAGGTTAGTTGCAACTAAAACCATAATAAACGCTTCATATGATGATACATTAAAATCCATTGATCTGTCTGGCACTTTGAATGAATCTTTTATCCATGCATGTTTTATGAATTATGCATTGGTCATTTGGAAAGTATTAGTTCACTCAATTATTCACATCTTCCAAATGTTGACACATTTCATTATACAATTTTTAAAAATCACATTTGTTACTATCACCACTGAGTAGAAGAGTCTAAGTGTAGGGAACTTGTCAAACTTATGATGGCAAAGACAAATTTTCCAAATTTTAATTTTTGCCTCTTAAGTTCAAATTTTATCATTCATCAACCATACCACAAGTTATTTTTATTGAAGTAGCAGCCTGTTTTTTCTCATTTCCCAGAAAATGTTTGCCAAATTACCCTAGTATAAATAAGCATAGTTTGTCTATAAGTGACTGAACCCAAAGCATTAGTTTAAATATTTGCTAATACGTTTAATAGGTTAGCAGGTATAAGACTTATGGCTCGGTTGATGGCTTCAAAACCCCAAGGGTGGGCTTTCTTCTTTCCCAGAATTCTTTTCTGTAATCCCCTAGGCTGAAAATCCCATTTTTATAGCTAGAACATGCTGAAGTGTTGATTCTGCTTTAATCCAGAGCCCAGTGCATGTATATCGGAGTCTGTGTTAGTGCATGAAGCAAGTACTTTCTTTGTCATGCACTTGGCCCCACATTTGGAGTTGTCAGGGTTAGCTATGGGTTATGTGAAGAAATGAAGGAAGGGTGGAAGGAAGGAAGGAAGGAGGGAAGGAAGGAAGGAAGGTAAAGAGGGAGGTAGGGAGGGAGGAAGGAAGATAGGGAGGGAGGAAGGAAGGAAGGAAAGAAGGGAAGGAGCTAAGGAAGGAAGAGAAGGAGAAAATTAAGGAAGGAAGGAAAGAAGGAAGGGTGGGGGGAAATGAAAGAAGGACGAAGAGCAACAAACTAGGTTGAATCTGGTAGATAGATTTGGAGATGAGGGTTCAGATTCTAGAGTCAGACTTTTTCATGTCATATCCAGGCTGCAACATTCACTTGATTGTTTAAAAAGAAAGACTCTTGGGCCTCTGTGTCTGAGTTTCCTTGTTTGTTAACTGTGGTAAATAGTGGCACTTAACCACCTAAGATTGTTGTCAACATTAATTGAAATGGCACATGGAAAGTGTTTGGCAGTTGGTAATGATCAGTAAATGATAGCTGGCTTTATTACTAATGACTGCAAAAGTGTTCATGATCTTCAGGTTTTTACTGAGAATGGAGAAAGATTGCTGTCTGTCTCCCTCCAACAAACAGGACATTGTTTCCAGTTGTTCTAAGCACACGAAGAGATCGTCACTATGTGTCTGGCCTTCACAGTAGTTTCTGCATGGGTCAAGTGTGTTCCTTTACTACAGAGGTTCTCATTACCGCATGGGTCACTCACCTTGAGGAGCCAACTCCTTTGGGATAAGTATGCTTAGGCAAAGAGAGCATTAGACTGCCATTCTCTGGGCCATAGTGCATTTGCCCATGTTTTAGAAAAGGTAAAATAGCATAAACAACCCTGAAGCAGGGAGCGTCTTAAAGAGGGCAAAACTGGCAGTGGGAATTCTAGTTAGGAGGCCATTCTATGAGGGCAGGAAAAGTTGACAAGAGCCTAGCCAAGCCAGTAGCAGGACAGATAGAAGAAGGGGTGCACTCGGGAGACAGTGAAGCACCACTTTCGTTTGATTTATTCTCATATTCCTCAAGCACATCATCCACTCACTATCCTCTCATTCTTGAGTTGCAGGTTAAATATCATGTGTCAAGAAGTTCTGAGGGTGGGAAGCACTGGCTGAGATTCTAATGTAAATTAATACACTGTCACTTCTTATATTCTTACACCTCCATTACAGGCCCCTCCACCTGTTCGTTGCAATGGTGTATGTTGTGTGATTAAATGTCAGTCGCCAACATTACTCTTACGCGGTGTCCTCATCATACTGTCAATCTCTCCCAAGCCTTTGTGCCTCCTCCAAATCCCTGCTTCAGGTGCTCAAAACCCACAGATTTCTAATCAGCTCAGTTAAGATCACCTGCATTTTCTCAGTTCGTTTCATTTTTTCTTAAGATACCATGTTTGCAGGCATTGGTCTTTCATATTTTCAGCATTCAAAGTTCTGTTTAATGTCACTTTCCTCCTGAAACCTCTCTATAGCCAGAAAAAAGAGTCTATCCAACATAGGATCTAACCTAAATCAAGCTATTCCTTTCCCTGTTATCAATAAATATGTATAGCATTTCCTGTCCATATTCATACAATATATAAAAGAAAATGAATAAAATTTCTGTATTTGAATTTTTGGAGCTACCTTGTCAACCTCTCAAATGAGTCAGCAGCTTGAATATGCACTTCTAAGCCCTAAATAAGATATTTCTATTTCCTACATACAAGTGATGAAAAAAAGAATATATAACCTTGAAGAAAATTAGTTGCCAAGATTTCTGCATTCTATTCCAAGATTAATACTTCAAAATGTTTAAATACTTTCACTAAGAATATTGAATCATGAACGTTTGATATGAAACATTTTTATTTTTAGGAAGTGTAAAAAGGATGGCTTCTATGATAAGGGCATAGAAACCACTGCATTTATTATTTAGCAAAATCAAAGGACAGGATGAAGAACGGGGATGAAATTCATGTGCTCAAGTTCAGAATTTGTCCCCTAAAAATAGGTTTTGGAGAAAATCTTTATATATTTTTAAAGGTTTTATTTATTTATTTGAGAGACTGAGAGTGCGAGCAAGAGAGTACAAGCAGGGGGAGAAACAGAGAGAGAGGGAGAAGCAGACTTCCCACTGAGCAGAGAGCCTGATGTGGGGCTCGATCCCAGGACAGGGGATCATGACCTGAGCCGAAGGCAGCTGCTTAACCAAACTGAGCCACCCAGGCGCCCTATCTTATTTTTTAAGGTAAATTATTATAATTGTCATTTTCCCACTATTGTAGTAAATACTAAATCAATAACAGGGAAAATAATTCCTATCCCCTATAAAGGCAATTTAAATCAATGATGTCTACACTGATCTTACTCAGAAAATTGAGTGATTTCTACCTCCTTTTCCCAACTTGTTGCCTCTGGTTTCTCACATGTATTTTTCATATTTTCTTTGCTAAAACCACAGAATGGGAAAAAAAAGATGAAATCTGCAACTATATCTAAGGTTATTCATTAGCTTTGTCAAAATACTTTCCTGAAAAGTTGAATGTGTTTACCCTTTCATGAGCTGTGGACAAGAAAACCCACCTTACCAGTCTTTTCAACATTTGCACATTATGGGTTTTCTTTTAAAGTTATGATAAAGAACTTTGACTTTTTTTTAAATAGTAAGTTATCAGAAAATAGAGATGGTAGACTTGCTCCTTTTGTTCCTGTCCTGGGACCAGCCATCCTTTTGGAAGCTTAGGACCAGAGTATATGCAGCTAGTTTGCATGACAGTGTGATGAGGTGATTTCAAAAGTAGAAGAAATCACCCCCCAAAGCAGAGAATTCATGAGTTTTGTGCTAGCATTGTATCCTAAGGTTGACTAACTGATTAGCACAGGGTCCTAATGGAGGTAATATTTGTTTAATCTGTATGCATCCCATTACATCTATTCTGATCCTCTGCAGCCAGCAATTTCTCTAACCCTAGCCAGCATCCAGGCTGCAGCAAACTCATGGCAAAATAGTATAAAAACTTAATACTAAGCAAGATTCTATTCTAGAAAAAGTATTTTGAAAGAAATATATATTATAATTAGGTATAAGATACAAAGGAATAACTTGAAATCATTCAACACCCCTACTAGTTAATAATAGGGTATTTGTTATATAAATGAGGAGTTTATATTATTATAAATAATATTTATATTATATGTTGATGAGAGATTTAAAATACTCTCCCACTGCATTTGATTTATAACTCACCAAAATAATAAATGAAACTAAATATTTTACCAACATTATGGACATATATCTATTTGAATCATTGATATAAGATTATGCTCTGAATAAAATCATATTATATTAACTCTTGTTTGAAGGAGACTATAAAACATGCCCACAAAGTGCTTTCACATATGGACTGAAGAAGATTGTGGGAATCATAATACAGTTATTTCATGCTAGAGGTGTAGAAAATGGTGCTCAGAGAAATAAAGATTGAAACAATATAGAATTCTGTTAAATCACCCTAGAAAATTTTGGTCTAAGTGAGAAATATAATTTCTAATTTCTAATAAAACATAATCTTTACATTAGCTTAAATATTATTTGATTTAAACATTCTTATTAAACACATCACCAAAAATGTATAAAAGCAAAATAGTTTTTAAAAAGGTCAAAAGAAGTGTTAGCATGCATTCAATTATAATTGAAATTAAATAGTCTCTAAAAACATGCTGCTTATTTATTATCAAGTATTCATTATCATGATTGTATTTTAGTATTAAAGTATAAAATTAAGTACATTCCTACACAAAGAATGAACACTGTTCACTTTCTTACCCAAAGCCAGTGACATGAGTATATTCCATTGCCAGTCTCTCTCAAAGCCTCTCTCTCTCTCAATCTCTGAGTGTGTGTGTGTGTGTGTGTGTGTGTGTATGTGTTTGCATCTTTCTTTGTCTATCAACATTTTTCTCTTCCTTTAGATGAAAATGAATTTACATTTACTATTGGGACTTAAAGTAGAAACTGCTATTTCACTGACCTTTTTTATTAAGTTTCTAATTTTAATTCTAGTATAGTTAGCATACAGTGTTATCTTAGTTTCAGTTGTACAATATAATGATTCAACAATTCTGTACATTCCTTAAAACACACAAGTTACCATGATTGAATCATGAATCTTGAATCTAAGAAACAGGAAATCTTCTTAGACCAATAACAAGAATAAAAGTTGAATTAGGAATCAAAAATCTCCCAGCACAGAAAAGCCCAAAACTATAGTTTCCCTGGTGAATTCCACCAAATATTTAAAAAAAAAATAATGACAATCTTTATCAAAATCTTACAAATAATGGAATACAGGGAATACATTCAAAATCATTCTATGAGACCAATACTACCCTGATACCAAATCAGGACAAAACAATACAAGGACAAAAAAGTCTAGTTTGTCTTGATATAAGTGTTGCTACTCTGACTTTCTTTTGATATCCATTTGCATGATAAATGTTTCCCCAATCCCTGATTTTCAATCTGCTGGTGTCTTTAGGTCCAAAATGGCTCTCTGTAGGCAGCATATAGATGAGTCTTATTTTTTTATCCATTCTGAAACTCTATGTCATTTAATTGGAGCATTTAGTCCATTAACATTCAAAGTAATTACAGATAGATATCTATTTATTGCCATTTTATTACTTGTTTCGGATGTTGTTTCTGGATATTTTCTCTGATCCTTTCTTGTCTTTGTCACTTTTGGTCTCTCCTTTACACTCAGAGTCCCCTTTAATATTTCTTGCAGGGCTGGTTTAATGTTCATGGACTCCTTTAGCTATCTTTTGTCTGGGAAACTCTTTATCTCCCCCTCTATTCTGAATGATAGACTTGCTAGATAGAGTATTCTTGGCTGCAGATTTTTTTCCCATTCAGCACTTTGAATATATCATGCCATTCTCTTCTGGCTTGCTCAGTTTCTGTTGTGAAATCTCCAGCTAGCCTTATGGGTTTTCCCTTGTAAGTTACTGATTTCTTTAGTCTTGCTGCTTTTAAGATCTTTCCTTTATCGTTATATTTTGCAAATGTAATTACAATAGGTCTTGGTGTTGGCCTGCTTTTGTTTATTTTGATAGGAGTTCTTTGCCTCCTGGATCTGAATGTCCATTTCCTTCCCCAGATTAGGGAAGTTTTCAGCTATCATTTCTTGAAATAAATTCTCTGCCCTCTTTCTCTCTCTTCTTCTGGTACTAGTATACTGTGAATGTTATTATGTTTGATGGAGTCACCAAGTTCCTTAAGTCTGTTCTTGTGTTCCATAATTCTTCTTTTTTCTCTTTTGTTCAGCTTTATTATTTTCCATTATTTTTTCTTCTAAGTCATGAATCCATTCCTCTGCTTCTTCCAGCCTGCTGTTCATTACATCAAGCCTGTTTCCAATCTCATTTATTGCATTCTTCATCTCTGATTATTTTTTAACTCTTTTATCTCTGATAAGGGCTTCACTGTTGTCTTCTATTCTTTTCTCAAGCCCAGTGAGTATCCTTATAATTATTGCTTTAAATTCTCCATCACACATGTTACTTATATCTGTTTCACTTATATCTCTCACCTTGGCCTTATCTTATTCTTTCATTTGGGATAAATTCCTTCATCTTGGCACTTTGACTAAGTCTCTGTCTTCTGCTCTGTGTTAGAAAAGCCAAATATGTTGGCTAATAATAATAATTATTATTCAGGAGTGCTCCTGAAAGTAATGGCCTCATGAAGAAGAGGTTATGTAGTGCCCAGATCCTGCTGCTTTAGAGAGTGTCTCTAGTGTGTGCTACCTGCATGCTGCTTTGTATTTTGGCTGCTCTATCCTTCAGGGCAATCATCTGCAGAGGCTCCTCTTGCCTGTATTGGGCAGTGTTTTGTCCCTGGCCTGAATGTGGCAAGTTTTAACTAGGTGTGCTCTGGTCTGCTTGTGAAATGAGACGTGACACCAACTCCACCAGAACTGAGGTTCTACAGAACTCTCAGGTTAGGAAACATGGTGTGGGAAGGAGTTTGTGCTGATCTTCTGGGGGAGGGGCCCACCACAGTGGGACTAAGGCAAGCTTGATTGGGAAGGGCAGTCCTGCCAGAGTGCTGGGCAGTGGGGCTTGGTGTAAGCAAGTTAGGCAGCTAGTGTCCAAGCTGAGCTGATTCCCTCAGGTGTCTCTGTGTTTATACTGAGGGGTGGGGGAGGGAAATGGCACCAACCAGCTCCTTTTTCCTGAAGAGGTGTCTTCCTGAATGCTGCCTCTCAGGAAGTGCTCCTAGAATAGTGAATAATCTCCCCACTGTGTGCCCCAGACATTTTTCAGATCACTGTTTCCACAATGTTTGCCCCCAGGTTGTTTGCCTGCCTTCTCTCCAAGAGCAGGGTAGTGCCCTCTTGGCTTTATTCCCGACAAGCCTGCTGATCTTTAAAACCCAGGCTTTAGAGACTTGGTATGTATATGGGCAAGGGGGCCTGCACTGGTCTTCTGGGGGAGGGACCCCCTGCACTGGGACTGAGGCAAGCTTGATTGAGAAGGGCAGTCCTGCCAGAGTGCTGGGCCATGGGGCTTGGTGTAAGCAAGTTAGGCAGCATATAGATGAGTGTCCAAGCTGAGCTGATTCCCTCAGGTGGCACTGTGTCTGAGGGAGGGAGGAAAATGTCTCCTGCCAGCTCCCCTATTCCCAGAGGGATGTCTCTGAACATTGCCTCTCAGGGACACTCAGTAGGATGGGCAAATAATCTCCCCACAGTGTGCCCCAGGCATTCTTCAAATCACTGTTTCTACACTGTCTGCCCCCAGGGTGTGCCTTCTCTCTAGGAGCAGTGCAGTGTCCTCCAGGCTCTATCCCAGCCAAGCCTGCTGACCTTTAAAACTCCAGGCTTTAAGTTCTGATCAAGAACTCAAGAATTCAGCCCCTCTCATTCTCCAAGCCAATGGCTTTGGGGAAATGTTCTTGTGCATTCCCCTATGTGCTCTTCTCTCACTCTCTTTCTCCACAACAACAGCTCCCTCCCCTCCACAGCACCCACAATCTGTTTCTCCCCTAGACCACATCTTTGCTCTTCCTACTTTTTTTGATGTGGCCTCTTCTCTTTCTTTAGTTGTGGAGTTTGTTCTGTCAGTGTTCAGGCTGATTTCTGGGGTTTTTTTAGGTTGATTTGATAGTTATCTAGCTGTGTTTGTGGGATGAGATGAGCTGGGGTCCTCCTACTTACTGCCATCTTTGATGTCTCTTCCCATTTCACTGACTTTCATGAAGAAAAGTTGCAACATCATGTGATTTGCTTGTAACTTATTTCCAAAGACAGGAATCCTGAAATCATTAATGAGAAACAATATAACCTGGTGGTACACTATTAGGAAAACATGACTACATAAAATCAAAATAAATTTAAACAGAACAAAAGCTAAAGGCACACCTCACTGTTGAGGGATGCCAACATGCTGACTACAGTGTATCAATCGTCTGCATGGGTCAGCCAGCAGAGGCAAAGCACCTGCACTCTCAGCTCTGGAGAGTGAGCCCATTGTCCACATCGGAACACTGAGACGATGGATTGTTGGAAGTAGATTTGTGGACCTCCAACTGCTAGGCTAGAATGTTATGATGTTTTTAGTCATGTCACCTTTGTCGAGAACTCATCTTACTATATGTTATCAATACAATTAGTAGGAATTAAAATACGAATGTATCAATGGATCACAAATCACAGTAAGAATATGTAGAGCATATATTTGATATATACAATAATATTTACATGGAGCATATAGTAAATGAGCTTCAGTTGATGTGTTGTGCAGTGCTCAGGGAGGAACATCAGCAAGCACCATTTGGTGCCAGGACTCATGGGCAGAATGATAAATGATCCAGGAGATGCTGGTTCCTTGGCCTCCTCTGAAAGTCACAGAAAGTCACATTCTGCTGCCGACGGTCTGGTCAGTGGGCACATCAGCTTCTGCTGCAAGAAGCAGTCTGTGTGGTGATTTGGCTCATGAACCTCCTCCCCCTGTTCCTCTCTCTGTCTCCTATTCTTCTGCCTCTTAGACCCTGAGACCTGGGTGCAGAGAGTTCCATTTCCTGGCATTGGTTACATGACATGTAGTTTTCATGTAACCATGATACCATGACACACTGTTTCTGAGTTATTTCAGTAAATGGGTTCTATTTGGTGTGTAGGATATTATCGAGTTTGTCAGGAAGCTTCTCAAAAAGCTCTATGGGGTTTGCATGTGAAGTCACAGGAGCCGATTCAGGAATAAAGTGATATGACTGTTTGCTCCCAATTACTGAATTCAGACAATTTAATCTGTGATCAGTGTTTTAAATGAACTATCTTTTCCCCACCCCCAGATTTTACTCAACTGTATGAACGTGTCCATTCGATCTAGAGATTCCTCTTTTGCCTGGCACATCCATGGGAGGCTGTCCTTATCTCTTCACAAAGATTCTAAATGGTTTTGCCTTTTCATCCTCCTTAGGACTCAGAAGGCTATCTACATTTGTGTGAAGGACCTATGTGATGGAATTGTGGACAGCCTTGTCATCAGAGGTGTCCCTTGTGGCCCTCCTCCCCCATCCCATCGCCTTGCCTCCTATGTAGTCTGCCTTATCATAGGTTTTAGTGCCCTGTGGATCCTGTGAACATCTGGGAAATAGGTGACTCACCTTTTTGAGCCATCTGGTATTCACAATGACTCACCATCACCCTGCAAGGGATGTTTGCTCCCATTATCTCAAAGGCTGTTGTGGCTCACAAACAAGCAATGCGGCCACTTGATTATTGTCTGCTCTTAAAACTTACCCTCATCCCTAGGGGATGTCTCCAGCCCTTGGGGTGACCCAGCCTAAGCCTTCTGCTATGGACCAGGGCATCATTATCCATACCAGTTTGCATACATGACTTCCAGCAAGTATCACTTAGCTCAGGAACTGCGGGCAA
This sequence comes from Neomonachus schauinslandi, assembly GCF_002201575.2. Classification (NCBI taxonomy): domain Eukaryota; kingdom Metazoa; phylum Chordata; class Mammalia; order Carnivora; family Phocidae; genus Neomonachus; species Neomonachus schauinslandi. Next base: position 7,001,075 of record NC_058405.1, read on the forward strand.
AGTTTAACTAGGTGTACAGTTCCCAAGTTCAGGCATCCCAAAGATGGTCCTCAAGGCACTGTGCATGTAGGCTCTCAGAAAGAAGCCTCACTGCCTTGTTGCTGTCTCAGAGTGCTATTCTAAGCCGGGAACGAATGTACTGGTTTCAAGCTTTCTGTTTAGGGGAGTGCTAGCAGTACCAGTTCCCCAGCATCTGGACACTTGATTGCTTGGAAATTGAACTTGGGCAGGACACCAAGACTGCTGGAAGAGGGAGGCCCGGGACTTGGCTTTGTAGGGACAACCTAGAGATGCCTCCTGGGATCATACACAGGAAAATCCTGCTTTCCTCTCTGCAGTCTTTGAAGTAGGAAATGCTGTTTGTAAGGCACTTGTTAAAAATATGCTTATCACCCCAGCATCAAAATTGACAACCTATGTATTTCTGAAATTATAATTTTTACCCTTGGTCTTCTTCTAAGGATAAAATGTCCCTGCTTCTGCCAGAGGCCAATTACTCTTCTCATGCTGTAGGTCCTAGTCCATACTGCCTCCTCATGGAGGTTTCTTCATGATTATGCAGTTTCTCTTCTGCACTCCTAATTCCTTCCTCTCCGTAAGATTATCCTCATCCTCCCACAAACAAGACCCAATATACCCAGTCTTTAAAAAGTGAAATAAAATTTAAAATACCATCACCTCGCATTCTTTTCCAATTCCCAATCCTATTCTGGATGCCTTTCCTCAACGAAACTTCCTGAAATCTCTGCCTGCTCACCTTCTCTGTTCTTTGGCCAGGTCACTCCCTGACACTGCTCCTCTCCAGGTCTCCAGACACATCCATGTTGTCAACTCCATGGACCTCTGAGCTCTTCTTTAGCAATATCTCAACAACTTTCATCAGAAAAACCTCCCCTTCATCTCTTGGCCTCTAGAACACCACATTTTCTGCCTCCTATCTAGCTATTTCTTGTTCTTTCTTGTTCTTCTTCTCTGGTGCCTCTAAATGATGACCATTCCTCAAGGTCCCATTCTGAGTTCTCTTTCCTCCTCTAAATATGTTCTCTTGTTGGGTGTCTCTATTCATTGATCCTATATCCCCCCGAGGGTCAATGAGTCAGGCTGTTCCTAACCCATGCTCATTGGTACATGGCTAGTTTTACAAAATCCAGTTACAGAATAATTTTTGCTTACTAGATTAACGTCATTGTCATGTTCAGAAGGTGAATAAAAGAATGATGTAAGACAGGGTCAGAGCATGTAGCACTTTAAGTACAAACTGTAACTAATCCCAACTTTTCTCTTGGACTAGATTCTATATCTAACTTAAACTTTTCAAATAGATGTCTAACTAATATTTCCAAATCCAACCTCTAGAATCATACATCCAATTGCCTAATTGTTGATACAAATATCTAACAGGCATCTCAATTTTAACACTCTTTATTCCCTTGCTTCCAAAATCATTTCCACCTTCAGATTTCCACATGTCCGTAAGTGGATCAAGTTGATCAAGCTAAAAATCGAGACTTTTCACATTATTTCTTCTTTTTTGTTGACTTCCTGAAGTTATACATTCCCAGGTTAAGGATGTTGGAAGGAAAAGCAGAAGTGCCGACTAGCTCACTAACACACATCCCAACCTGTCATTTCCATTCTTAACACTGTTACTTCGTTCAGGCACTTCCATATCTCGCCTGTGCTATAAACACAACCCCTTAGCTGGCCTCTGCTCAGCTCTTCCCCATTCTGGGTGCTCTCAACTTAGCAGCCAAGTGAACTTTGAAAACCACACGACACATGTCACGACATTCTCATGCTTGAAACTTTTAGCTGGCTTATCATCAGTTTTAGAAAAAAAATTGAATTCCTTTGACTTGCTTATGAAGTGCTACATGCTCTGACCCTGTCTCATACCATTCTCTTATTCGTCTTCTGAACATGACAGTGAAATTAATCTATTAAGCAAAATTATTGTATCACTGGATTTTCTAAAGCTAGCCAAGTACCAATGAGCATAGTTTAGGAACAGTCTGACTCATTAATCTTCTGGGGGATATACGATCACTGGCTATAGAGATCATGGTGCCCTCATAAAAAAGGCAGTTTTACTACCCACCCCCACCCTGCTAGGTGTTCAGATTATGAGCCACCTTTGGATGTTACTATGACCTTTCAAAACTAATAGTTTATCCTCCTTCATTGAAGCATGTAATCACTTTAGACAGAATTTTGTATCAGAAACCTCCCCAGAGAGAAGACTTCTACCTCTGTTCTGTCTTCATCCGAACAGACTCAGCCAGACTCTTAAGAAAGCTGACAGGAAACTGAAATCTCCCATGGAACCGCCACTGCTGGAAAGTGCTTATCCTTTTAACGGCATGTTGATTCTTGTGACGTCAAGAACATAAAAAGTTATTGGCTGTTTTGTCAGGCATGACTCTAACCACTTCATGTCCAGTCTTTGGGAATCCACCTAAAACCATCCACACAATACTTGACTCATAATGTTCTGGCAATATCAGATATTATTGTGAAAAACAAATCGCTGTGTCAATCCGGTGAGGTAAGTACTTTATCTCCCACACTTTGCAGAAAGGAAATGGGGACTTACAGAGCATGGAAATTTATTTTTATTCATAAGTTTGGTAATTAGCAGATCTAGTACTTCTTAAACCAAGGCAAACTGACTCCAGGGTTCTAGCTCTGGTCATGGCAGAATGGCCTGATTTAATACTCTCTGTGTCCTTTCACCATGCAAAGATGATTACTTAATGCATTTGCCACATTTTATTTTCAGGTGCATGAGATCCCCCCCCCCTTACTAGCTCTGAAGCTTGGAGATGCTGACTTCCTGAAACTTGGACCTTGTTAAAAAAAGTGGGGTCTGATGCCTAGTTGCTCAGTAAGCATTTGCTAGAGGAACAAATGGAAATGCTGGTACATTTGGCATGCATATCACTGAAGACCAAAGGAGAATGAGCTGTGTTAGCTACTGCACAGTACCATCCCCCAAAATGGAGGCAAGTATGTGTTTTTCATTCTAAATAGTTTCTATAATAATTCTCAGGCTAACTCACATAGCATGCATGTGTCAGGATTTGCGGTAAGTGGTCATATATTAACTCGTACATTCTCTAAATAATTCTCTAGGGGCAGCCTTTATTATTATCCTCATTTTGCATCTGCAGAAGCTGAGACAGGAGCTCATGCAGCAACTTGTCTAAGACCATGATAGTCAACAGGGGAGGCGAGTGTCAAACCCAGGCAGCCAGGTTCTGTGTCCACTTCTCACCTAGCTGGCTGGGCTGCCTCTGTGGAGCTGGATGTCTCCTGTAAATGCAGGGAAATTCTATCCCTAGAAATTAGGTGAGAACGAAAATCTAGCTGGCCAGAAATTATGATAATTAATGTCACAAGAAATTTTAAATAGTTCTTAAGACAGAGAAAGAGGTGCTCATCTCCCTAAATCTTGTAGTGAGCACAATGGATTTCCCACCTGCCAAGAGTTAAGTCTCTGTGAACTTGTAACAGATTACATGATTAGTCTGCTCTCCTTGAGTAGATTCACCATTTCCAAGGAAACAAACCGACACTGATGGTGAAATTTAAAGCATGTAGCCACATATTACATGTTGCTTTCATACACAGGTATGGAGAAAGACAGACTCAATTTAAAACATATTGAGGGATAAAATTTTTGCTGGGGATGAATTTTATATGGTGCCCAGCAAGGAAGGAACACACAGCACCTGACATTTTCTTAGCCATTCTTTCCACAAAGGATCTTGAGATTCAGAAACAGCTACTGCAGGGACACCTCAGTCAGTTAAGCATCTGCCTTCAGCTCAGGCCATGATCCCAGGGTCCTGGGATTGAGTCCCACATCAGGCTCCTTGCTCAGGGGAGAGCCTGCTTCTTCCTCTGTCTGCCGCTCCCCCTGCTTATGCTCATGCCCTCTCTCTCTCTCTGACAAATAAATAAAAAAAATCTTAAAAAAAAAAGAAACAGCTACTGCAGAACTGCATATGTATATGTATATTCTCTCTATGTATTCCTCGATGCACTAGTAATTCTTACAATACAGCATTTATTAAAAATAATTTCTTAGATATAAGATCTCTTGAATTGTATTTTATTCACAATAAAGTAGATATGATTTTAATATTCAAAATATTCAAAGCATAAAGATTAGGAAGAAAGGAAGAGAATGTTCTACATAAAAAAAATCCCCATGTGAATATAATGTATTCATAGTTTTGGCAATTATACACAGAACCTCTGGAATACACCTACACGACAGATGTTATACAATGTTTTGCTTGTTACAAGCATAACTGAGTACAATACAAAATGTATATCATTAGATAGAAGACAGAAAAATGATAATGTGCTCCTTAACCAAAACAACAGTATGTTTGAAATTATTTATATATTTACCTTTATATATCTAAATTCTTGTGATTGTCAGAGGCTGTGTTCTCTTTTATGTTTTAGATTTTTTTTCCATTTATGAGTCTATCATCATGGGACTTGAATAGCTGAAATAAAGGAAGATTCATGGCGAAATCTTAGTGATGTAATTCAATAAACCAAATAACAAAGTTCATCTGACTCTAATGTAATTTATGCAGAATTGTTACTGTTCATAAAAGGATCCTTGTTCACATAGACATAAATAAATGTGATAAATATAATTTACAATACTTTGATAGCCCACGTTTAGTATTTCAAAGTTCAAATGGAACAAAGAGAAAAGACAGAGACACAGAGAGAGAAGTTAAAAAAGCACACTGGTCTTTCTTTTTTTTTTTTTTAAAGATTTTATTTATTTATTTGAGAGAGAGAATGAGAGAGAGAGAACACCTGAGAGGGGATAGGGTCAGAGGACGAAGCAGACTCCCTGCCGAGCAGGGAGCCCGATGCCGGATGGTCTTTGTTTCTTATGAACAACTATTTCAGGCCCGTTGCCTTCTTCCTTGTCGCTTCCGTAACCACACTCAGGAGGACAACCCTTGGACTTGAGGCAAACCTCATTCCGGTTAAGGCGCTGTCTCCCTAGGTGGCTGAAGCTAAGTCTGCTTGAGTCTGTGAGGGGTGGCAGGAGGAAATAGGGGGAAGAACGAGAATAAGAAATTGTGTTTTAGCAAATGTCAGTTGAACATGAAAATAAAAATACTTGTCAGATTTTCAAAAAAAAAAAAAAAAGAGATCCAAGCAATGTTTAGGCCAACAGGAATATATAAGCTTAAATAAATTTTATATATAGGCATATGCATATACATATATAAAATCAAATGTATTTACATATATAAATTATATATAATACATAATTATATAACAGATAATATAGTATAAATTATGATTATTGTTATGTATGATATGTGGTGAATGATATACAATTATATTTGTATAATTACATATTTAATAATTTGATTATATATTGCAAAAAGCAAAATTTTACCTCTGTATCATAAATTATCAATATAGAGATACTGACATTTTATACTATCATATTACATTAAAGAGTTTTTTTTTTTAGGAGAGAGAGTGTGAGAGCATGAAGGCTAGAGGCAGGAAGAAGGGGCAGAAAGAGAGGGAGAGAGAGAATCCCAAGCAGGCTCCATGCCTGGCGCAGAGCCCTACATGGGGCTTGATCTCACCACCCTGAGATCATGACCTGAGCTGAAATCAAGAGTCAGACACTCAACTGACTGAGCCACCCAGGGGCCCCTATATTAAAGAATTTAATTTAAATTCTGCACTCACATCCTGGATGTCAGTGAGCTCATCGAGTATGCGTCCTTTCCATGTGTTGCCCATCTGCTGCCCTTCATAGCACATCTTTCCAACTTCCATCCAAGTTATGTGAGAGGCACAATTTTGGGGGTCCACATATGATGCTGTTACTGAAGATTTTTTCTCAAGCCACCAGAACTGATCCCTGTACCACTAAGACTATTGTCATTTTCGCTCTATAAGTGTAAATTCATATGCTCCATAATGTGAGTATTGACTGTGTTACTTTTCAAAATATGCTAAAGTATTGTTGATAATGACATACAACACCTGGAATTATGAGCTTCTCCCAAGAAAAAGGTCATAAATGTGTATTCAAAGGCTTTGTCTCATTTTTCCTGGAAATTTAGGTGGCCTTTGCAAGGACTCGGAGCTATCAGCGATTGAAGTAATTTCAAGACATAGGTCTTCCTTGAAATAGCGTGTTGTGGTTAAGAATAAATCATTGAAAAAGTGCCTGTAATGTAAGAGACTTGTTTGGACCCAAATACTAGCTGACTTTCTTTTCTGAGAGATAATTTTAGGAAAATATCACTTTTTATTTAGTCACCTATGATTAAGTTTTCTTTACCATGCTACAGAAAATTCAGCCAAGCAGAGGATCATTTATAGTTAGATACATTCAGCACTTGGCACTTCTCTTGCTGTGAACTGGTTTCATCAGATGTCTTCCTAATAGTCTGCTCACAAGCATTTACTGATACCCATTCTGTGCTAGGCCTGTGTCAGCACATGGATGCTGGAAAACATACAGACACTGTCCCTGCCCTCATGGAGCCTGGGGCCTGGCAGGAAAAAAAAAAGAAAAAGAAAAAGAAAAAGAAACAAGCACTGAATACAGCATCATCATTATTTGAGTAAATACCCATGGAAAGAAAAGTGCAGAGAAAACGTATAGGGTCCCGGGGGATGATTGATCAGAGAGATTTAACCTAGCCTTGGGGATTCAGGACAATTATTAGCATCCTGACTCAGAGCTGGCCAAGTTCAAAACTCAGATCTACCTCCTAGTTGATGTGTGGCCATGGGCAAGGTACTTAACATTTCTGCTTCTTCGTTTTGCCTTCTGAAAATGATGATTATAAAAATGACTGCTATGTAGGTTTGGAAAGAAATATTTAAATGGATATTAATTTAACATTAGATGTTTATTTAATGATAAATTATATATATATAATATACACACACGTATACATAAAGTGCATGTATATATGCATGTAAATATATAGGTATAAGTATCTATTTTATAAAACAGACCCTGAAAAATAGTAAGTGCTCTTTGTAATACATGTGATCATGCTTTTTATTTAGCCTCAAGAAAGAAATACTTGAGGTAAAATATAAATGATGAGTAAAATGTAATCTGGTAGGGGCTGAAGGCAAAGGAAAGAAGTGGAATCCATTAAATATAGAGATGAAAGCCAATGTCCAGGCCCTGAGTTAGGAAATAAGTAGCCTGGAAGATCTTCAACAGGTACAGAGTGACAAAATGAGGGGACCGAAGGAAAGGGTTGTTTGATGAGTCTGCTCGAGATGGAGAGATTTGTTTTGGCAGAAAAAGGAGAGCAAAGTAAATAAATAGGAAGAAATAGGAGAGAGACCTAATGGAGGGAGAAGGGAAAGCAGGAAGGGTCAGGGTGGGGGCGGAGGAGGGAAGAAGGCACACAAAAGGGGAAGGCTCAGAGCCAACTAACTTTCTCCCAGAGATAGAAAATAGCAGCTCTCTTCAGAACTGTTTTTGGCACAGGAACCATAGGTAATAAGGCATTTTGGCTTGGTCATTGCTGGATCCTTTTGTCCAATTCTTAATTCTCCCCTCTGCTCTCCCTGAATGAGGTATGACTTCTGATGCCTCATGGAGCCATTAGGCTGGGGGTCCTCTTCCCCAAACCCTTCTCACCCCACTTCACAGCCAGCAGAGGTGGGGAGTCACCTCCAGAAATATGGCTTGTGAGTCTTCTTCCTGGATCTGCTACCTTCTCAGTATTTCCAGCAACTGGAAGGGTCTCTGGCAAAGTAAGAACTTCAGGAATATTTTTTGAATCATGAGCTACTAATAGGTCAGTAAACAGGATTCATTAAACACAGCTGTATTCAATCAAATCCATGGGGAACTGCAGGATGCACTGCCTGATGTAAATTTTTATATTAAGAAACTTTAAGAAAGATTCAGTTAAAGCATGATAAATAGGGGCAACTTAATCAGATGAAAACAGTATATCCATGAGATTCAAATACTTGAGGAAATGGGGGAGTAGAATTTAAATGAGACTTTTGAGCAGGGTTCTGGCAGATTCTAAAGGATGAAGTGAGATTTGCCTATATGCCTATGTGCCAACTGCCCACATGAATTCGCACGAACAGAAATCAGTAAGTCATGTACAGTGTTCTGCCTAGTTAGGGAAGGAACCCAAAGGGATGAGTTAAGGGAAACGCGCGCCTGTAGAAATTTGGCAGAGTAAATCAGGTACCTCCCAATCTACAGACAGACTGATTTCCACTCTACCAGACGGAATTTTTTAATTGAGAGCAAACTATTTAATTTTTTTTTTAAAGAGACGGAGGGAGAAAGAGAGAATCTCAAGCAGACTCCCCACTGAGTGTGGAGCCCTATGAGGGTCTCAATCTCATGACCTGGAGGATCGGGACCTGAGTGGAAATCAAGAGTCAAACACTTAACTGACTGAGTCACCCACTTGCCCCACAAGCTATTTAATCTTTATGTACCTCAGCTTCTTAAATGTGGTTGGTCATAATTAACTCATGGGTGATTAAGTGGGTTAATGTATTTAAAGAGAGTTTGGAATAATGCTTGCCATATGTCATTTGCTCAGTAAATGTTAATATTATTTTTATTAATTATCTCCAACTTATCTATTCTATTTGGGATCTTCTACTTACATTCTCACCCACATTTAATTAATATAAAACACTGCATCAGAATGACCATTCCAAAATAAGTCTTTTTATGTCATTCCATAGCATAAAATTCTTCAGTGGCTTTCTATCACTGCCATCTTAACGTGTTATCCCAAAAGCCTTTACAACTCGACTCTTTATAACATTTCTGTTTTTGTCATGTAATATTTGTCTTTTTCTTCCCTGAGCTGCAGGCATTCCAAATTACTCAGACATATTCAGGAAAAACAGTTTCTTTCTTATCTTCCTACCTTTGCACACTTAGAGAACTCTGTTTATAATCTCAATTTACCTTCACTTCCTCCTTTGTGTCAAGTGCCTACTCATTGTTTTAAGTTTGGTTCAAATTTCTCTTCTTTAGCATAGCTTCTTTCACTGCCAGGTAAAGGTAAACACACTGTTCTCTGTACACTGAGTTCACCTTTTAGACAAATGTACACGTGCACTTAAGCCATTGGAAAAAGTGTTTGCTTATTCATTAGTGCACCATCCTCCCTCTTGATAACATTGTGAGTATTGAAAATTCAGACACTCATTTTATTCCTATATCTTCAAAAGAGAGAACTACATTAAAACACAGTAGATGTCCAGTGAACATTTTTAAATGATTGGACCACTAAATAACATACTAACAAATGCTTGAAGACTTTATAAATTGGAGTTTCTTCATGTCTCACTCTATTCCTGGAACACCTTCAATAACATCATGCAGATATTGAGCATTTCCTGGATGATGGGAATAAAGTGAGCAGCAAGATACACAAAGCCCTTGCCCTTTGGGACATCTCATTCTAGTTGTGCTGTTGGGTACTCAGACAAAAATAATCTATAAATATTTAATCTAATGTCGGGCACTGAAAAAAGCTATAAAAAAAGGTGAATCAGATGATTGGGATAAAGTCTTATGGAGCAAGGGGTTGCTATATAGGGTATTCGTCTTAGGTTAGCTTCTCAAGAATTATTATGGAATGGGTATTGGCATGCAAGAAGATTATGAGGGAAGTCTCTGAGAAATAATGGTTTTGAGGGAGTGAGTGAAGCAGGACCGGGCAAAAAGAGGGATTGAACACTCTGCAGTACAGCAAAGGCCTTAGTGGATTCCACGTGGAACTCAAGGGCTTTGATGGCCATTCGAGGAATTTTCTGAACTGAAACAAAGGAGCCAGGCACCTCTTGCCCCACATCAAGCAGCACTGGCTACTCCCAGGGAGTGAGCATAACTTCAGTGAGGCAATTCTCTTCCTAAGAAGAACAGAGCTGAGTGCTTTGGTCCAGAAGGAGAATCTGGGTTCCTCAACACAGTGCCCACTCTACAAGTGCATGAGGTTGCCTCCCTAAGGAGGTGATGTTTGAACTGAAATCTGAGTAAAATAAGAAAGCAAAAATCAGGCAAGAGAATTTTCCAGGCAGAGAAATGTGCAAATGTAAAAGCCCTGAGGAAGAAAAGCAAGCTGTTGAGACTGAGGTGTAGAAAGGAGACCGTGTCCGCAGTGCAGTGAGCAAGACCAGGCCTGGTAGGGATTGTCTGAGAAGGAGGGAGGGTTTATACCATAAAGGGCCCTCTAGGCTATGGTATGGAAATGGGATTATATTTTGAATGTAATGAAGGCCACAGAGTGATTTTATATGATTTAGCTATTCCAAGCAATTGCTCTGGCTGCCTTGCAGAGAATTGTTCTCAGGAGATCAAGCATAAAACCAGAGAAACCAGGTGGTAGGCTAAAGCCTTAGTCTGGTTGAGCGGCGCACGTCACCCAGATTAGGATCACAGCTATGGCGGTGGCGATAAGACGTCACAGAAGAGTTCATGGTAAATGGGACTTTTTCATGAATTGTATACAACTTATGAGGAAAGTGTGAAACAAAGGATGACCCCCAGGCTTTGGGGTGAGCAGTTGGATAAGTGGTGGTGTCATGTTTTGATCTGGGCAAGATGGTTATGGACAAGTTAATTAAGAGTTATATTTTAGGACTATAAGTGTGAAATTAGTATTAGGTTTTTTAACTGGAGATTTTGAGTAGGTAGTTGCATATACAAGTCTTGGACTTAGAAAGAATTTGGAGCAAAATGATAAATTTAGAAGTGATTAGCATATAGAGGAATGTATAGCCCTGTCACTGGAGGGGATCATCTCAAAATTTTATGTAAAGAGAGAAAAGAGAGTCTAAGATTGAGTTCTGAGGGGCACTCACGAAGAGATTGATCAAGAGGTGTAATGGAATATGTGTATGTGTATTTCTCTGTGAGACAGAAATTGAGAGATCAGAAGAGTACAGTACTTTAAAGAACTACAAAACATTCAATATAGCTTTAAGGGGAATGTGTGCAGAGAGTGGTAAATTATGCTTTGTGACAATTGTTTGGTGATAGACAAATAATAAGCAAATAGGTATATCATGCTAAGTAGTTCATTTTTTGTTCTAAAGACAATGGATAAAATGATTCCTTTAGAATACATTTATATATAATGGTGAGGGGAGGAAAGGAGTGTATAGACATTAGGTAGGTTTAGAGTTTAGGAAGGAAAGACTTTGTTGCTCATGAGACATTCATGGCATGGGTATGAGTGATTCTCAGATTTATGACAGCAATTACTGGGTGAAAGGTGGGCTCCATTTATCAAAACTCGTTGGCTCTACAAACGTTAACTGAGCTCTTATTATATGTCAGGTACTCTTTTAGATGAAGATATACTTCTGGTGAGGATGTAACAGTGCACAAAACAGATATAACTATTCCAGTTATGTTAAAGGACACAGACAATTAAGATAAGACCTGAGTAGGGCGCCTGGGTGGCTCAATTGGTTAAGCATCTGACTTCAGCTCAGGTCATGATCCCAGGGGCCTGGGATCGAGTCCTGCAGCGGGCTCCCTGCTCAGTGGGGAGCCTGCTTCCCCCTCTGCTTGCTGCTCCCCCTGCTTGTGCTCTCTCACTCTTTCTCTCTCTCTCTGACAAATAAATAAATAAAATATTTTTAAAAACATAAGACCTGAGTAAAATACGTAGGTTATATATAGCGAAGTATAGAAGATGTTAAATGTCCATTTATTCTTTAATATTAACCACCTGTATTGGATCTTGGCAGGGACAGAGGTGAGTGAATGGAGAAGGAAATTTAAAATAAAATAAGATTTAAAATAAAAGAGAGAAAATAGATGAAGTAGCAGCTAAAAGCTATGAGGTTAGGGAAAATGTGTGTTTTTGCAGTGAAGAAGGACAAAGTTGTTCCCAATTTCATTCACTGGTGAGAAGAAGAAAGTGGAGAGGAAAGAAGCCTGTTGAAATGAATCCCCTTGGGAGACATGATCGATTTAACTTAAATTGCACAGAGGGAAGGGGTATTTGAATGTAGGATCTGTTAGAAGACACATGGTTTCCCAAATGTTTTATAATTGCTCAGGCTTATATACATGAGATTAAAAATGAAATTTGGAAAAATATGGTATTTGACAAATAATATTTAATTATAAAAATGGTGTGAACATATAGAAAAGTAGGTGAAATGATTTTTTTTTATTTATTCCAACTGGTATTACAGTATTTTGTTGGCAGCATTGTTATTGTTATGTGTGCCAGTTTTAATTTTTGCCTGGAAAACTCCAATTGGGTGTAAAAATGTGAAGCATAGGAGAATTTTCCACATGCAGTGAAAGGCCCAGTTGGAATGTGCATGGGAGCTACGACTGTAGTTAGACCAGCGCAACTCGTCAGCCCTCTTGAACTTAGATTTGTGATTTAGACCCTTCAGAATCAGTATTTATAATCAGAAATATATGTCTTTCCCTACAGGAAAGTCTGACAGTAAAAAAGGGTATATTCTTTGTTGACAACGCTACGGTTTCTTGAAATTTGTTAATAAGAAATCATGAGAGTATTGAAGTAAAGACAATTGATTAAAGCATCCAACAAGTACAGAGAATTTAGCGAGATGGCATAAAATCATTAAGTTTTAGCCCTATCAAGACAATTTCATATCTAATTTTTGCTATTTCATTAATTTCATATCTAATTTTGTACTATATTTTTATTTCAAATCTGGCCTGTGAATTACCAAATCAAATGCAACATGTTTTTCACATAGAATGTATACAAGAAATGCTAAATTAAAAATTAGTGAGCCTTTAAAAACAGATTATTCACTTAGTTCTGCGAACTAACAATGTTGTTCCATAATACTAGCAAAACGACAAAGTTTATGTAACTTCTATTGCATTCTTCAAATAATATTATGTAGAAAAAAAGACAGAAAAGTATGTAGAGCAGATCCCTTGTGTTTAGGGATTTGACATGTGATGCAGGACATACAAACATACACATGTGTAAATATAAATATGGGTTGTTAAGTGTTATACTAGATGCAGGACAATGGATATATATTTTCATCTGAGTAATCTGGGAAAAAGCTGTAAAATAGATGGAATATGACTTTTTTTAAAACTCTCAATTGATTAGAAAAAATCTGACTTAGGAGAGCTATCATTTCATCTTCAAGAAAGTGAAAAATACAGAAGAGAGGATGCACCTCATTTGTGGACCCCGGTCGGGGTGGGGGAGTGAGGGGAAGCATTAGCAAATATACCAACGTCACATTGGAGACAGTCCAGATCATGAGACTGTGGGTGAGTCGTTCAGTAAGACCAGGGATTCAGTGCCAAAACTACCAAAAACTAAGTAATTTAAAAAAAAAAAAAAAAAAAAGGAAAGAAAACAACTCAGGTTGTCCTAAGGTTTTTTTTTTTTTTTTTTCCCAGTGAGGAAAAGAGATAACTATAATATAAAGGAGCCTCCAGAAGTATTAAAACAGAAGCTCATCTGTAATGGATTTTATTAAGAGCTTCATTTCTTAAAATATTGCCGTAATTCAGAGTATCTTGATGCAAGAGACAGCTGGAATTGATAATAGCACTTCTCAAGGCTGTCATTAGTTCTGCAATATTAGCTTAAAATTAGTGTGGAGGAGAATGTAAAGTTTATACAGATTTTTGGTTCAGTTCCTTACAGCATATAAAAAAAATGAAAGGATATATTTTAGTTAAGTTATTGGGACTTGTTTTCTTCAGAGAAGAGTTGTCTCAATTTTTTTAAAAAAATATACTACTAGAGAATCTTCTTTATTAAGTGTTCAGGATTAACTTATTTTAGTCAGGTTGTGATCCAATTACAAAAGAAATTACCTTCAAAAATATAAAATGGTTTTACTTAAATATAGTTTCACTGAAGTGAAATTTTAAGATAGCATTTCATGACTGATTATCCATAGTTACCAAAGTAAACTCCCTATGTGTAAGTGTGAACTACAATTCAATATTTTAATATATTCAGGCTCCACTGGCCAAGCACAGTGAAGAAAGTAGCATGTGCTCAAATAAATGATGTAATCAACTCAATATCCAGCAGCCCTGTGATGGAAATTGGGAGAGTTTGATCATCAGAAGTATTGGGAAAGTGAGTCTGGGACTTGGGACAAGACTGAATCCTCAAGGGAGGCAGAGCTTGACAAGATAGGGGTGGTGGCCTCCCCTGACTATTGATTGAAGTAAATCCCTTCTAGAGAGTCCCAGTTTAGGCCCATAAAACTCCTATACATTCAAGTCCAAAAATGAATTTCCAGTCAAGAAACATAAATGCATGAGAGGTTAAGCTACTGTGACTGAGGATCAGCTAGCACAAATAAATGCATATAAGTAAATAAAAGTTTTAACGACTTCAAAGACTGAAAATACTAGAATTGTTAGTACAAAATATATAATCATTATATAGGAATATTTAGTAAAAATGACACAATTTCAAAGGTTGATCAGTCATAGGTCATTATCAGAAATAAAGAAACTTAAAAACAAATGGAGCTTCTAGACTACATATATTCTATATTTTTTTTCATCAGTAGCACACTTTATTTACTTGGATTATGGACATTAACAGAAAAAATATGACCAAGTAAAAATAAACTAAAATATCCTCCTGAATCAAGTAATGGTAAATAGAGACTAAATACATAGAACAAAATTGCTTTTTCAGTTGATATCTCCAATATGGGCCAGATCTCTCAGAGCCTCAGGATTACGGCATAGCATTAACCAATTTTATTGCTAAAGATTCCAATAGAGAGAACATAGTTGTAAAATGTCAGGTAACAGAGTACTTCTTTAATTTTTTAAAATATTTACATTTATTCCAATACACATAATCTCAAAGCAAGAACTGTATGCTTTCCTTCTCCTCAGAGATGGAGAAGGATCTCAATTAGTGATTTTTCTCTTAATTAGTGTTTGTTGATCAACTAAATGAATCTCTATGAGAGTCCAACACAATACCAAGGGGATTTTTTCATGGGTCTTGTCAAGTTAATCCTAAAATTATGTACAAGGGAAAATAGCCAAGAAAATATAACTAGAAAAGTTTAGCAATGTATTAGACAGAGTTGAAGAGAGAAACAGAGAACTAGAAAATATGGTAAGATAAATAATATAACAAAATGAGGTACTTAGATATAAGGAGTTGGAAATATGAAGGTATCTTGAAGGTATGTTGAAAATGAAATGAGAAGATCTAGTAACAGAGACAATAGAGAAAAATAGAGGAGATACAATATCTGAACATGTACTAGCTGAAAATACCCAGATCTCATTAAAAACATAAATCTATAGATATGGAAGCACAATGCATCTCAAACAAATAAACATAAATGTTCACCTTCTTTAATGGGACTACACTGGAAACATTGACTTTAAAACCAAGAGCAAGACAAGGATGACCACTTTCTTAGCTGATCTTTAACAAAGTACCAGAACTTCAAAACAGTGCAAGAAAAATGAAGAAGAAGAAAAGAAAGCATAAGGATTGGGAAAGAGTAAATATAGATAATTGAATTAGCTATCTTCAAATACAGAAATGCTACAGGCAAGTTACTAACCATAATATGAGAGTAGCAGAATATACAGATATAAGATCATTACAAAATTCTATTTTCAACATGTCTGTGTACTAAAAGGGTTTTAAAACAATTAAAAAATACATTGCACTGATTATATTGTAATAACGCTGCTTAAAAACAAAACAAGTAAATAAAAAACATTGTACACACTAACAATATAAACAAACCACTTAAGAGTAAGTCTTACAAAAGATCTAAAAATATATGTAGAAAAAATAAAACTCTACTTAATTAAAAGTTACCTAAATATGTGGAGCAAATATCCTTTTCCAGGATGGAAGAAATCAGTGAGCCAAAGATGTCACTTTTCCCAAAACTGATGTAGACTCTATGAGAGCCCAACATGATACCCAAAAGGGTTTTTCGTGGACCCCGTCAAGCTAATTGTAAGATGTATATGCAAATGAAAATAGTCAACTGATGAAGAAGAAAATAGGGGTTGGATATGCTCTACAAAATTACCAAAATTTAAAATAAAACTATAGGGGTTAAGAGAGATAGGCAAATCAACAATGTAAACAAACTGAAGCCCCAGAACATATACATGGGCTTTTAATATGTAACAGACTAGGATGGCAGATCCTATTGAAAAATAGCGATAATTTGTATCTTTTTTGTGTGGCACATAAATAAAGCCTGAAATTGAAATGGTGCCTCCCAATACACACACACAAAGGTATTTTAGAAAATAAGACAATATCTTTCTGACTTTAGGGAAGGATTTCCTTGACAGATACATGTGCTAATTAAAAGAAAAGATTGATACTCTAGATTTCCTCTACATTCAGGACTTCTGTTCAGTAAAGTACATTTTAAAAAGGGAAAAGATGAATGAAAATCTGGGAGAAGATATTTGCAACATACACAATTAACAAGCATTAGAATCCAAAATATATAAATTATTAAGACAAAGACCCAGTAGATATTTTGTCAAAGGACATGAACAGACACTTCCTGGAAGAAGAAGCATGTATGACAAACTTCACCACTAATTATGGAAACACCCATTACAACCAAAATGAGTTACCATTTTATACTTGTAAAATATGGGAAAAAATAAGAGTCTAACAATATAAAGTGTTGGATAGGGTGTGGGTCAAGGGCAAGTTTTATGCATTGCTTTCGGAGGATGAAATGTTACTACCACTTTGGGAAACAATTTGGCCTTTGCACGCAGAACAACCCAGCATTTCCATGCATTGTTTTATCTAAGAGACATTTCTGTATATTTCCTGCAGGATTCAGGTGTAAGAGATTTCAGAAACTATCACTTCATCATAGAATGGATACATTATTTGCTATATATTGATCAACTGGAATATTTTACAACAGGAACCATGAATGGACCATAGCTACATATAAATCAGAGATAAATGCTAGAAACCTGAGGCTGAGAAAAAGAAACTCCCAGAAAACTGCTTATAGTTAAAAACAATTTTATAAAGCTTAAAAACAAATAAAACCGGGAAATGTATTTTTTAGCCATGTGTACATGTGTGATAAAATCATTTACCAAGACAAGGAAAAACTAAACGTAAAGCTGAAGCTAGTGGTTATTTAGGGGTGGAAGGCAAGAGACGACATAAAGGAAAAACAGAAATGTGCAGATTATTCATGTGTTCAATTTCTTCTGTGAAATGACAGATTTACATGTACATTATTTTTACATACACCATTATGTATATAAAATTATTTTATAACAAATCTATAACATATTAGCTCTTGTGTGTGTCAGATATTATATTTCAGCACATAATTAAAAAGAATTAAAGACTGTACACTTGTAAAGAATTTATCAGAGATGCACAAGCAATCATTTGCAACTTTTAAAAATAAAGATATTTATCTATTTATTTGACAGAGAGAGAGAGCACAAGCAGGGGGAGAGTGGCAGGCAGATGAAGAGGGGGAGGGGGAGGGAGAAGAAGACTCCCCCCTGCTGAGCAAGGAGCCTGATGCAGGGCTTGATCCAAAGACCCTGGAATCATGACCTGAGCTGAAGGCAGATGCTTAATAGACTGAGCCACCCAGGCACCCCTTAATGGTTTGATTACAGACAATGACATTCCTAACATGTCTTCCATAAAACTATAAAAAATATAGTTCTAAAATTTCAACTTTATTTTTATATGACTTCTTAATACTTTTAATGTTGAAGGGCGCTGAAAGTGTTTTCATGGGACTGTGGGTACATGCTCTGTGTTAGTAAAAATTATACAGGACTACAAGTAGGGAGGTTCAAGTGTGACCATATTATAAGCTGTGCGTAACTTTGGGCGAGTCATTTTAATGTCCCTTGATCTCCTTGTTAGTGAAATTAGCAATTTAATTAAATGCTCTCTGAAATCCCTTCCTGCTCTAAAATTTTATGCAATTGTGATCTTAATTTGGTGTAAACACAAAGTTTGAAATAATGTTGAGAAAATTGGATTGCTATGGTACTAAACTAAATTGCGTATGCATTATTATTAGAAAGTATGCTAAAAATGCTTTTTGAAAATTTACTTGGCATTTTTCATTAATTAACTTATAAAATGTCTGTTGCATAATCTAACAAACTGTTGATACTTGATATAAACATGCCAGACATTAAGGCAAAAATGTAAATGTCCTGTTGTAGTTTCATTATTTTGTGGAGTGCATCAATGCACTGTAGTAACTAATGCACTAAATCGAATATTTAAAAGTTAATGTACTTGCTTGATGTGAGTAATTTACAATTTACATATGAATTGAATTCAGACCCATTTCTTTCTTTTTCCACTTACGGGAAAGAAGTATTAACAACTGAAAATTGATGTTTTCCTACAATTTGAAAACTATTTCTGCAGATGTTTTTATATGTAGCTGCACACACAAAAAATAAGATTTGGAAGGAATATACTTGTAAGAAATGATAGACAATAAAGCATAAGATTTCCTAATATTTCTGTCTCCATGTCAAGTAAAATATGTGACTATGCTTGATTTAATTTTTGAGATTCAATGAGATAATTTATATCCATTAAAATATTAAGAAAGCCTTGAGTAGGATCACTTGCAAGATGTCTTAGAAATCACTAAGCAATATGAAAATATAAGCAGATGAATTACCCATCAAATGTAATAATTTCCTCTGGAAACAGATTTTGACAGAGTTGACTTTTAAGAGAACCATATTATTACTTTGCCTAGTGTAATTGTCAAATGTGTGCAAAATCATGAGATAATTCATAATTTTCTTTCAACTGCAGCTTTCCTGGTAGCTTACATTTCTAAGTCATATAATTTTTTATGATTTTTCTTTAAAAGAATAAATATTTCTTGTGGGGAAATCTTTGTGTTGTTTTATTGAAATTTACATTTTTATTATAATCCTTTCTAGTAGACATTTTCATTGACAAACCAGATTTACAGAGAAAAATATAATATTAAGCACATTTTAAAGTAATAAGTATTAAATTTAATACTTAATATAATATACTTAAATCACTCACAAGATGACATTCTCAACATATAGTCACCTTCCCCTTCTTCACCTGCATCTCGGACAACTGTCTTTTGACCTATGGTGTTTGAAAAGTTTCATTCATTATCAAGATTAGGCTGCCTCAAAAAAATAAAGTTACTTTATTACCTAGTTTTGTAACTGGGTCAGTCATGTCAACAATGTGTATATCCACAGGTCATCATACCTATAAATTTAACAGGCAGATTCCTTGACTCAGCCCCCCCGAGGGTGGTCCATTATTCCATGTCTTCAGGCTGTGATTTCAGGAATGGACATCTGTTTATGGGTAATTGATTTTTAAAGTATTTTACAGAAGGATTTCCCTATTCCAAAAAGTAGTGCCAAAGATGTGGCCATCTATTGCTGTTTAACAGACCAACCCGAAATTTAATGACTTAAAATGATATTTATTCTGCCCCCAAATCTTTACTCAGGGCTGCTCATCTCTGTTCCACCAGGAATATTCCACCGGGGATGGTTTGACAGGGGTGGGAGATGCAACCGCCAAGTTGACCTCCTGCCAGACCTGTTGGTCTGTGGGGTCTAACCTGGGCAGTCGACCAGGTCCACCTTTCCTCTTGGTGTTGGAACTCCCATAGGGATCTTTATGCTTAAATTATATTTTTCCCACATCACTTCAGTTCTCTTTTTCCAAGGACATTGGCATGTAATTCCGATTTCATTTCTTGGTCTTCTGCAACAATCAATATTTCACTGTAACTTCTAATTCATTGTTTCCATATATCTAACATTTCTCACTTTTCTCTCTCTTTTTCCCTTAATTATATTTCATCATACTTACAGGTGCTTTTAGTGTTGTTACCACATTCTTGATAGTGTTATTTTTTTATTGGTCTTCTTTTGTGTGAGGGATTTTATTTGTGTTTTCTCTCCTTTGGTTATCTTCCCATTTCTTCCCTGAATCTCTTTGAACTCTTGTTTTATAGCTGATTTTCTCAAGATGTTTACTTTGCTGCTTTCAGATTATTATTCACATTCCTTAATGTATCAAATACAAATAAAAACATACTTTATCGGGATAACATGTACCAATGCTTTTCAAACAAGTGTTATCCTAATAGCTGTCTGTCTGAAGTTTAAGAGAAACTCACTTAGAAAGTATATTTGTACGAAGTGCTAGCCCAAATTTACTATGCATCCCGCAGATACTTAGCAAGCTGTTTGGTAGACATTACTAGTATTTATCAGTGTCTGTTTCTCTTTTCCTTTTGAGTGCACGTAGTTGTGCACTTCCTGTTACTAGGGTAGAAACTGGTCAATAAAATGCCAAAAATGTGTCAGTTATTGGTTGTGGCCATGGTGGAAAACCCATGGAGGATTCTCCAGTTTCTTTCCAATACTGCAATGGTCTTGGAAATAGACTTGGGATGAATTGGTGTGGTCCAACAGTGTAGAGTTACCTGGACTGCTGAGTCAACTATAAAACACAGCTGCCCTAGAGAGTGGACCAGCACCCACAGCAGCCCCAGGTAAGTGAGAAATACACTTCCATTGCATAATGGCAATGAGAATTTGGGTTTGTTGCTACCTTTTTTTGATTAACAGAGGTAGGTTAATAATCATGGTACCATTTTCTGTTTCTTTAAATGTGAGGAATTTCATGTACTAAAGGAATCTTAAAGAGTATGTCATGTTCCTTTGCTTTCATTAGAAAAACATGGAAAACTATAATCTTTAGAACTACCACCTAGAATTTTCCTACCTCTAGTTAAATGATATTCTAGTTTTCTCTGAGTCCTTGACAGTAATACTTTTCATTTCTGTTATTTATTTTTCTTCAAATTATATTTCCTACAAATAAAGAAGATATGCCTGGAGAAGGATGGAGGAGAGGATGCGGGATGAATCTGACTGCCTCAGAAAGATCCACTCGTGGTGTCCCAGGTTATGATGACAAGGGTGCACATCCCTCCAGGGTTCCTTTGCAATGAGATTGAGAGCAAGGTCTTTCTTTGCCTACTTCCTACAAAGTGATACCTTTCCAGAGGCTACCGATCACTTGCCAATATATTTTTGCTGTAGTTAAATTAATTCCTCCCTAACATTTCCTTATTATGTATTAATTGTCTTAGTTTTCTGTAGTGTTGTAATTTTGAAACTGTGTGGGGTTTTTTTGGGGGGTGGGAGGATAGGGACTTTGTCAATAAAAATATAGGGGGGCGCCTGGGTGGCTCAGTCGGTTAAGCGTCTGCCTTTGGCTCAGGTCATGATCCCAGGGTCCTGGGATCGAGTCCCACATTGGTCTCCCTGCTCTGCGGGGAGCCTGCTTCTCCCTCTCCCACTCCCCCTGCTTGTGTTCCCTCTCGCTGTATCTCTCTCTGTTAAATAAATAAATAAAATCTTAAAAAAAAAATAAAAAAAAATATAGGGAAGTTAAATTAAGAACAGTTGAAGAATAACTACCACCATGAACTTAAAGTCTTAAAATAAGTGATAAAACATAGACCACAAATATCTACTTGTAGGTTTCTCCTAGATAAGAAGTTCTTATGAATATATATGTAGATGGATGAATATATATATAGATATATAGATATATAGATATACATATAGGTATATATATAGAGATACTTATATATATTTATATATAAATACTTATATATTTATATATTTACATATATATAAAATATATATAAATATATATACTTTACTGGTGTGTGAATATCAATACTGTCTAAGTAAACACTGAGGCTACATTAAAATTTTTAGAAAATGTTACTCAATTTCTTCCACATTACCCTTCCAATAGAAAATGAAATGTCTCCTACTATGTAACAAGGGCATTATCTTAAGTATTTTACATCCCAATACAGACCCTATGGGTTTTAATTTTTTTTACAATTACATACATTATTTTAGTCTCTGACTTTTTGACATATTTTACTATACAGTTTTAGGAGACAAAGTCTTCATTATGAATGTGTTAGAAAATAGAAGGCTTGTTTCCATAACCACTGTGTGAATCTTAATTTCGAGAAAACTTCTTTTGAATGCATACATTTACATATACTGGAGGATGGGATTTGGTAAAAGAACTAGGAATAAATCAAAAGTAGGAATAAATTGGGATAATTTATCAGCACTACTGGAAAATGGCTTTTAAAGAGAAAAATACAATTATTTCACATGTGTCTCTCTATAATGCCTCCCATTATGCAATTCAAGGATATAATAAACAAGGATTGATGAGCATCTTCTATGATGGGATGCTTTGGGGAGGACATGGAGAATTGAGTAAAAGAATAAGGATAAAATCCCATTTCTGATATTGTTGCATGTCAGAATGCTTTCAATTTAATTATGCTACCTTGATTTGGTCTTTGAGATCTAATTGTGAGGATATACAATAGTATTGCCCAGACTGAACATGGTTCTACGTAAAGATGTCTTTTGGCTCAATGACACTAATCAGTCAGCGGTCATGCTTTGCCTCGGTCCCTCATCCAACATACCATTGTAGAGAACATCCTTATGGACCTTGGACTTCTTTACTCTTTGGAAAGTTGCAATGGTCCCTCAACAGCATATTGAATCACTTTGTGTTTGTTCATATTTGACGTCTAGCCACAAATCTACGCATCTAAGCAATGTCTATATCATAACTAGAACAATCAGTTAAAATTAAATGAAAAAATGACCTTAATAGTTGTTTGTCTATATGACATACATGATTTGTTTGACCACTTTTTAGTGGTTTTTGTGAATATGAGCAGCATATTGGTATGGCTGAAATGTGCTAAAAGTGGAACATTACAACCTGTAATAATGTAATATTCTTTAATTGATAAAACTAAATGTTAATCATTTTTCAATTGAACATTAGGTTCTTCGATGACCATTCTCCACAAGACATTTGAGAACATCTGTATGGCTATCACTATGAAAGAATTTCCCAAAAACAAATAATCTCCAATCAGGCAATTTTCCTATCTCCACAGGCGATTTTATACTGACACAGTATAGAAAAATGACATGGTTTACGCCCATACAAAGGGTCAAATACAGGGATAGTCCCTGTTAAACTTCATGCAGACATGGTAGTATTTTTTTTTTAAAGATTTTATTTATTTATTTGAGAGAGAGAGAGAGAGAGCACATGAGAGGGGGGAGGGTCAAAGGGAGAAGCAGACTCACTGCTGAACAGGGAGCCCGATGTGGGACTTGATCCCGGGACTCTAGGATCATGACCTGAGCCGAAGGCAGTCGCTCAACCAACTGAGCCACCCAGGTGCCCGGTAGTATTTTTTTTTAATGTTATGTTATCCAGAGGTGTGTGTGTGTGTGTGTGTGTGTGTGTGTGTCCATCCAAACTTCTCAGAATTCTGGTCTCCATTTTGAAATGTATAATTTTCCTAAACATTTGAGATGCTGGATTTTTTCCTATGAAAATATCATTGTCATAATTAATTGAGCTATAACCTACTATGGAGAAGCATATAATTTTTAATGGGAAAATCTTAGCTAGAGACCAATTAGTAAGGCAAATGAGAAGCAATTTCACAATCAAAATACCATCAAGGTTTCCTTACGTCTCTGTTCTTTTTTTATGGGTCTTTTAAAGTCACACACACACACACACACACACACACCATTATTTAGAGTTGTGTATATCTCTTGGCATCAGGGAAATCCAAATCAAAACCTCAATGAGATACCACCTCACACCAGTCAGAATGGCTAAAATTAACAAGTTAGGAAACGACAGATGTTGGCAGGGATGCGGAGAATGGGGAACCCTCCTACACTGTTGGTGGGAATGCAAGCTGGTGCAGCCACTCTGGAAAACAATATGGACGTTCCTCAAAAAGTTGAAAATAGAGCTACCCTATGACCCAGCAATTGCACTACTGGGTATTTACCCCAAAGACACAAATGTAGTGATCCGAAGGGGTACATGCACCCCGATGTTTATAGCAGCAATGTCCACAATAGCCAAACTGTGGAAAGAGCCAAGATATCCATCAACAGATGAATGGATAAAGAAGATGTGGTATATATATATATATATATATATATATATATATATATACACAATGGAATATTATGCAGCCTTCAAAAGGAATGAAATCTTGCCATTTGCAATGACGTGGATGGAACTGGAGGGTATTATGCTGAGCGAAATAAGTCAATCAGAGAAAGACATGTATCATATGACCTCAGTGATATGAGTAATTCTTAATCTCAGGAAACAAACTGAGGGTTGCTGGAATGGTGGGGGTGGGAGGGATGGGGTGGCTGGGTGATAAACACTGGGGAGAGTATGTGCTATGGTGAGCCCTGTGAATTGTGTAAGACTGTTGAAACACAGACCTGTACCTCTGAAACAAATAATACATTATATGTTAAAAAAAGAAGAAGAAGAAGAAGAAGAAGAAGAAGAAGAAGAAGAAGAAGAA